>NC_048894.1:9673851-9679184 GCF_011077185.1 Oxyura jamaicensis
TGTCAACTATTGACTACCATTTTCATCATGAATACCATGTGAATTGAATGACAGTCCAAAATTCTGTATCATCACTCAAAAATTACCAAATTACTAGATTATGAAAATACAACCTAATTATCACAACTTTAAACTTCTTCAGATCTTATCCAAGAAATTCCAAAGAATAGCATGGCTCTATCAGAGCCTCCTGGAACATGAATTCCTGATTGACTACAGCAAAAAAAACAAGCTACATTTACACAGAGTTATTTTAATAGTCCCAGGAGTCAGTTTTATCTGTAAAAGCTAATGCCAGTAGGAAAAGGTATTTTGTGTCTCACAATGATTCAAAGATAATTATATAATTACTGTTTCTTATCTGATTTTTTTTTTTTTTTTCTAGTGCTTTGTAGTATAGATTGTTATTTTAAGCAGCCTCATGGTATCTCCCTATGTGTGAGGCAGGGCTTCCTCCTCCTGGAGCCACCTACTCCAATGTTGATTTAGAGGTCTGTGCTGGAGCCAGGTGTCTGTGGGAATCACAGGTCTTTAAGAAAATTGGCCTTGTGCTCAGGAAAAAAATCTTAAACGATCTCCTCCCCCAACATTGCAATGGTAATTTGAAATGAGGGGTGGGATTTCTCCCTTTATGTTTTCCAGTGATTGTGCTGATGCTAGCAGAAGATGCAGAAGAATGTTGTGTTATTGCAAACAACTTTAATTTTGATGTATGTAATTCATTTTTAATCAGGACAACTACATATTTTTCCTTAGAAATGTTTTTTAAAAGAGTCTGTAATAAGCTGCATTCTACAAAGCAAGGCTATTTATAGGCAAAAACAAAAATCCAAGTATGCTGTTTTCAAAGAAATTGCTTAAGCAGGTGCATACTAAAAAGCTGAATTTGTTTGTGCACAAAAGCCTATATAGACTTTTACTGGTAATTCAGAAACTTGGTTTGTGTGTAGGTGGGTTTAAAAGCAGCAAGTATACAATATTTCCATATCAAACAAATTTTAATATGAAAGATTACTGCAAAATATAAAAAAGCAACAACTCTCCCTATAAATAGGGATTCTGTCTTCAGAAACACGTTTTCAAGATTACGTTATTGAAAATGGAGGTAGGTGACAAAGGAACTCAAATGAGATGCCCAACTAGAGCAGCTTAAGTGTAGCACTTCAGCCCCACCACTTTGAATGCTGCCCCTGTATTCCCCAGAACTCAACCACTTTGCTTTCAGCTCATGAGTACATGGTGGGAACTGTAATCCTTGGGTTCACAGCTATACAGATACAATGGTTTATGCCATACAATTATTCTGACTGATACCAAAACCATCTTTATTTCTGCTTGAACAATCAGTCTTGGCCCAGGGGTTTTAAGTTTGGGTGCTAATGCAAGCAGAAACTACACAGGCTGGGTTAGCTTCCTTAGTGGTCTGTCCCTTGGAACAAAACTAAGAATTCTGCAGCAAAAAAATAAAGGAGTATATCAGAAGAGTAAGTAGGCTGGCCAATTTCCCCATTGTTATGACCAAAGAGATCAGGGATTTCATACCAGTTTTCTAATTTTAACATACCCCATTGCCAGAACTGAATAACACACTCCAGGATCTTCTATAGCCTTTAGTTCCTGTCATTTGTCACCTGGACTTTGCCTTCTACATGCCATGCTTGCCTGCAATTCATTGATGTGAGGACACCATCTGGTGTCATGAAGCCAGCAAAAATGCATCAAGTTCCTTGGGTGCTTCAAGGGAGAGAAGTGGATGAGAGGCTCATGACGGTCTTCAGTACCCATTTAAATTGTGTTGGCACGAAGGACAGCAGAATAACCAAAATAAATAGTGAAGGATGACACTTATGGGTTAAAATCTACTTTTAAAAAGAGATGTACTGGACATATTTGGCCTAAAGCCTTATGTGAATTTTTATGTTGTGTTTTCAGAAATAAGAGGATATTTTGGGTTGATCAGAGGCAGCTGTACTTTTCAAAACGGCTTATACTGTAACTGTACTTTACACTGCACTAATAGACTTTCCTGATGTAACAGTTCTAATCCATTTGGGTTGCTATGAATGGCTACATTTCTGTAAACTGAAGCTAGTTTTGTCCCAGTTCAAACATGGATTTGAATGAACATTAGCTATGGGCAAACTGAAATTCTGGACCTGTGGTTTGGTTTGAAAACAAAACAAAACAAAACAAAAACCCACAAGCAAAAACATTTACTTATCCAAACCTCCTGGGCTTATAGAAAGTGCAACTGCAAGTGGTCTTAGGAAGAGAAAAGCCTCTCATGACACATTCAGCATTTCATGTATCCAATGTAAACAAAGCCCACAGATACAGGAAATGCAAGAGAATAAAAATGTATTGCTCTAATAATTACTTGAATATTGTTAAACTTTTGTTAAAATTTTGGGTTACATCAGTCTGGAAGATGAAGAAATAATCTGGTTCATTTATCATACTTCTATTAAAATAAGGCTGGAGGGTATCAGGGAGTGTGTTGACAGTATTTCCATGCTGCTTGTTTCAACTTTCTAGTTTCCAGTATGTGTTATATTGCTCTGGAAGCGTCTTCTCTGATATACCAATGAAATGTCTAAAACCCCTAGCATTCTCTCAGGGCAGTAACTCATTTTCTCAGCAACAAACAGATTCAGCTGTTATTACTGCCTAGCCTGTATCATCCTGCTGATACTGTCCACACATACAGTCGTTTTACTGAAGAAGAGGTATTATGAAACCTGTCCAAGGGCACATATCAGGTCAGTGGTAAAGACCCAGGAGTTTGCCCACGAACCACTTAGGCTCATGTAAGCTGGGCAATGGAATGAGTGAGGAAGAAAGCTGGGGTTGAGGGGGTTGTGGTGGCTCTGAACTGTGGCAGCAAAACACAACTCCCTGTATTGCCAAGCACCCCAGACATGCCACGTGGGGCACTTCCATGTCGAAACCAAGCTGCAGAATCTTCATTGCACGCATGATAAGAATAGGAAATATGTGGATGCAGATAGAAATGCTTCACAGATTTCAAGTCTTTGGGCATTTCTTGATGCCTGACAGGTGCCATGCAGAATCACCTCATTTTTTAAAAAAATATATATTCTTTCTGAAGTATGTGGATTTCGAAATTTCTTTCTTCAGACTGTTGATTTCTAAACCATTTGGGATAATGGCTGTAACAATAATGGATGTATATCTTTTTCTCTACATTAACTAAACTGGTTATTAATCTATATTATAACTATTATGAATTTATTCCTATAAATAGAGAGATTTTATTTGGAGTTGATCTTTTATGGCTAGGAACACATTTGCCAGCAGTGCTGTAAAGGTGCAGGAGGGATCATGATTTGATCCTATGGTATTATTTAATTCATACCATGAGTTGCTGTAATGAAAGTAGGTCTATTGACTTCTGAATGCCTTAATTTATGAATAATGGCATAAATAGTGTCCAAAGGGAAGGGAAAAAGCAGGTATTTGTCATGGCCTCACCCTTATGAAAGACAAATGATGATTTGGACACTTCTGGAAAGGAGAAACAGAATTAGAAAAATATATCAAAAACGTCTTTTGGGAAAAATGGTGACCGTGTCTTTAAAGGAATGCTGTTTCCTTTCTGCTGATAAAAGCCTCATACAAAAGCAAGACACAGCTATGGCTTTTTTCCCTTTGCCTTTCCTCCAGATTTCTTACAAATCTTTCTTTAAAAACAGCATCCAAGTAATTTTTGCCAGAGAAAGAAATGGGAAAATCTATGCTACCTCTTTTCTTCTTCTTCTTTTCCTTTTCAAGTTAGCTACATTTGGTCTTACCTCATTACTTCATGTAAGTACAACTTGTTATGAATGGCTGAAAGCAGAGGAGTGCAATTACAAAAAAAAAAAAAAAAAAAAAGCAGCTATTAGAAGGAAATATTTCGGCTTTGATCAGAGTATACAGTTTGACATAGCTTAAAAAAGCAAAGAGAAGTAGTACAAATACACACGAATGGGGGGGGGGGGGGCTGGAAAATAATTAATATTGCTTTTTCAATATAAAAGATGAGCCAAATACGCAGATTTTGTCTAAAAAACACTTCCAAAATAATTCCAAAGTGATCACAGATAAATGAACTTGGTAAGTGAATTTTTAATCTTTGTAACTAAAGGTGATGGCAAGCTCTGGGCACTCCAAACGCATTCCTGACCTTGTCAGGCCAGTGACAACCAGCACCCCTACTCGTATTTTCTGGACTGACAGACTTTGACACTGCCTCATGTATTATTCAATGCCGAGCAGGACAATGAATGAAATAGACTTAAAAGATCTCTTAAAAAAGAAAACTACGATAGAAAAGGTTAATCAGAGAACCTGATATTTTTTTTCCTGCAATTTATAAAAAAAATTGCAGCTTTTATAGAGTTGGAAGTGTCCTTACTTGTTATTACAGGAACACCTTCAATTTTGCACATTTCTCCATGCTGACTTGCAGTCCGCAGGGTGCTTGTAGAACAGCATATGGTACACGGTGGAATTTTTTTTTTCTTACTAGAGAAACGTAGTACAGCTTTAGCAAGCAAGCATTTTAAGGATCAACAGAAAACTTGGGAGTTTATTTTCTGTGCTGGTCCAATTAGAGTCACCCTGAAACTCCCAGAGTCTTTCCATTCTCTGACCTGACATAGCTGTCAGGAAACTGGAAGTGTGTACTCATTTAAATCGATACCAGATTGTCTTAAACACACGCACAGATACAGTATACTTTAGACTGTTATTCTCTATGAGTCAATATGAGGTGGTCTATAAGACAGTTCCCTGTTTCCTTTATGTAAGTTATTTTTTTTCAATTAATTTCTATTTAGACCTCTTATCTGGTGTTGACTATTAAATGTAACACTTTCACAGTTCAAAGATGATGTGGAATATGTGTATGAATGCCACAGAAATATTTGCTATACCCAGCACAACAGTGTATTTAAAAAAAGAAACACAGACTGACATTCATAGCCTTTGTCCAAGTATGGAGAGTAAAAAACATTTATTTGCATCTAGTTTTGTATTTCTGTGTTTTGTGCAATATTTTCATCGCTAAGTTTCTAGAAACAATACCATGTGCTCACCTAATGTGTATAGGCATTAGCATATTGCTGCTGCAGTTAATAGGAGTCTCATTTGTTGAAAGTCAAATGGGCTTGAAAAAAGTTGAGGTTTCTCCACATCTGAAGGACTCAGGCTAGAAGATAATTGGGATGCGGTTATACTGGAGATTTAGAAATTCAGTTCTGTTCAAACTTGTAGTCCCACTGATCTTTTCTTTTCTTTTCTTTTCTTTTCTTTTCTTTTCTTTTCTTTTC
>NC_048894.1:9679194-9871215 GCF_011077185.1 Oxyura jamaicensis
TCTTTTCTTTTCTTTTCTTTTCTTTTCTTTTCTTTTCTTTTCTTTTCTTTTCTTTTCTTTTCTTTTCTTTTCTTTTCTTTTCTTTTCTTTTCCTTTCTTTTCTTTTCTTTTCCTTTCTTTTTTCTTTTTTCTTCTTTTTTAAATGTTTTTCCCTGAGTCTTTGAGAGCATTGTGCATGAGTATCTGATGCATGATATATAGAATGCTACTTTTATATATATGCACAGGCCCTGAGAACTCTATATAAGAAATTACACTAATAGAATTGAAGACCAGCTGGCAATACATGTTGGGTAAAAAAGGAAGATGTGACAACTTCAGCTAAGCCAACAGTCAGAATCACTTGATTTGGTCTCTGCACATCCTTAAAATCATGCTCTGTGAACATTGTTATGACAGGGAAAAACAAGATTTTTTTCCCTGTAAAATTAAATGTCACTCTTGATAGCATAATATCTGAAACATCATCCTTCCAAGTCCACACCAATACTTTACACAGAAAATTAAACTCTCTCTCTGTTTATTGAGTGGATAATGCAGTCTTCGAATGTGTGAGAACCCCTGCTAGGTGAGAAATTAAAAAAGAAGCACTATAAAGTCTAATGGTATGTATGAAATACAAAAAAGAGAGAAAAAGGTAACTTAATTGGTAATCAGAAGAAATCATAAAACTAATCATGCAATTAATGTCTTAAAAAGCCAGCATATGAGGTGTGTATAATTACCAGAAAACAATGCAGTGATGGTTTCAAGGATTAATGAATTAATGATTGCTGGGGGAGGAGGATTTGATCTGCAATTTTATATGTTAGCGTTAAATCCATCCACTATTATTTTGCTTTGTTTACAGGAAATGCCCTCACCTTACATGTAGAATTTATCTTTGAAATTAGTGTTTTTCTTAATATTAGATTTACAAATTTGCATTGAGAGAGACGCAGATGTGTTTCCTTCTCCTTCATATAGCTCCCCATCCTCCCCTCTTGTTCATGAAAATAGAAGACACTTTGCAAGGGGAAGAGTTTGGACAGCACATACATCAAAATGACACAAAGCCCAGAGAAATTCACCAATTGCAGGTGCTGGAATAAATTAACAAATATATTAACATACATAAATATTTCTATTTTGCCTTTAAAAATGTAAAGTCCTACACCACACATTAACAATTGCCCTTTGTTTTGTACATGCATTACAACATAAATTTGTGTTCTGGTGCTGATTGCTAATTTACTGATGATCTTATATATCAAGATGTTAATTTGTTGATAAAAGGAGGTGATAGAAAATTACAAATAATTTAAGACTGCTGTACATCAAAACATAAGTATTCCTTTGATTTAGTTGCCAACTACAAAGATTTCAAACCATCCTATGGTAAACATTGGTCTTTGTTCCTTTTTATTTTTCATGCGGTTCAAATGTGTGCATCTGCTTCTCGATGTGATAGCAATGCATGACGGATGGATGGATGGATGAAAGGATGAAGTGTTTTTTTTTTTTTTTTTTTTTTTTAGTAGAGTCCCATAATTCCATAATTCAACGATCTTCAAGGAAGGGCAGAGAGAGGATGGCCCAGTTATGAGGGAGCTGGTCTAGGACTGGGAAGACCCGGATAAGCAAATGCATCCTCTGGGACTAGGGCTAGCATGGCCTCTCTATCACTCCTTCCTCCATCTGTAAGTAAAGGATACGCAATACTTCCCTACCTTGATGGACAGTCAAAAAGGTAAATACTTTGAACACTGCTAGGTAGCTGGATTCTATAGTAACAGCACACAGGTGAGTAGCATGGGTAGAAGCTGATAAAATAGCTTGGCTAGCAAATTAGAGATTTTTTAAACTCAAAAATGGATGAATCCTTGTGAAATGTGCCATTGGTATAAAATGTCCTCTGTCAAACTTCTTATAGAAAGCCCTTTCTATGAGAAGTTTGACAGCGGATGGTTCCCACAAGACCTGTGAACCACACTGCTCTTGGCCTTCAGATGCTCATGTAGTTCAACTCTCAGAGCAACTCCTTCCTAAGCCCCCAGATATTGCTGTCAGTCAGGGGAAGGAGCAAAGTATGGAAAAAGAACAAGAAAGAACACAGAAAAGAAGGTACAGAAATGTGACTGAGAAGAAATGAAGCTAATTCTCAGGTCTGGTGCTGACTTTCCATGTGGGCTTAGTCACTCACAGTGCATTTCTACGCTCCAGCTCCCAGCTGTAAGAGTGATTATAATACTTGACTGCGCCTCAGAGGGGTTCCCAGCATCCCTTCATTAATGTCTGGGAGCACTCACACCGTGGCAGTAATGGGGGCTATAAGACAGGCAGAATTAGTATCACACATGAAAATGGTGTTTGCAGATATCTGTATGCTAAGAACTGGTGCAAGGCTGGATAACAATAGCCACTTCATATCAAATAGGCACTTATATCTGATAAGCTCTAAGTCCCAAAATAAAGCCTGATTCAGCTATTAGTTGCTGCAGCCTCATTGTTTTCCATGTAGCAGGAGGGAGGCACCAGAAAGAACAGGACCATCACACCCAGGGGTTGAGGTCCCAAAGGCCACCACTTGACTCAGAGAGAATCCAAAAGGAAGATGAAGAACTGTGATTTTTGCAGGGCATTTTCTTCCTTCAGTGAGTTTGGGACTGGTTTTTGTGGACATTAAAGAGATATTTGGATAATTCTATATAACTTATCTTCTATTTTGCTGTTGCTGGGGTATCTGTGACCCATCATGTGAGACAGTGACTTCCTGGTCATCGCAGTGAAGTCAGTGGCACAAGGCTGCCGGGAGAACTGGGTAGGGTCATATTTTGATTTGGCATGCTGACAACTTCACTAAACTTCACCACTGAGAGTAACTGACCTTGTTTGATTTTGCATAGAGCTGGGCTTCTGCAGTCCTTTGAAATCAAAATTTTGGTCACATAAGTAAGATTTAGTGTTAGAACCATAGAACCATTTAGGTTGGAAAGGACCCTTAATGTTAAGTCCAACCATCAAACTGACCTACCAAGTCCCATCACTAAACCATGCCCCTTAAAGACACATCCACATGTCTCAAATACCTCAGGGACTGGGTCTCCACCACTTCCCTAGGCAGCCTGTTCCATTGCTTCACCACCCTCTCCTTGAAGAGATTATTCCTCATGTCCAGTTTAATATCCAGTCTAGCTCTGGATATCAATCTGCTGGATATGGACAGAGGTAACAGTTGCAGACAAGATATAATTTTTCAGGATGGAAGTACTGCCATGATACCCACAGTCTGCAGGGGGACAGTCTGCTCTACCAGGGGCTTCTCCACAGGCCACAGGGGAACTTGTGCTGCGTGCCTGGAGCATCCCTTGCCCTCCTGCTGCACTGACCTTAGGGGCTGCAGGGCTGGGTCTCACTCCTTGCTCTCCCAGCTGCTGTAGCACAGCAGTTTTTTCCCTTTCTTAACTCTGCTCTCCCAGAGGCCCAACCAGTGTTGCCCGTGACTCAGCTCTGGCCAGTGGCAGGTCCCTTTTGGAGCCGTCTGGACCTGGCTTTGATCTGACATGGGGCAGTTGCTGGGCTCTGCTCACAGAGGCCATCCCTGCAGCACTCCTGCTACCAAAACTTTGCCACTTAAAACCAATATAGCATCTGATTGGTACAGACTATAAATAGAATTTCCATAATTCATTGTTTCAATATGGAAATTGTTTGTTATTTGAAGAAGAGAATGTCTGTATGCTGTGTTTAAAAGCGGGATAAGCAAAGATGGCACATCAATTTCTATCAAAACCAGCTGCACCTTTGCAGAAAGGAATGAAGTTCAACAAAAGGTATGGAACTACTTGACTAGGCAGGTCCAAATCAGCTGTCTTAAAAATGAAAAACTGACACAGTGTAGCATGCACAGAGGTATGATTTCTTGCACCATTTGCTATCGCTTGTAGATATAAAAAGTGAATGTTCAACATCACTATCCACATTTGGGAGCACTCTATTCCCACTTTGCATAAGTGTAAGTAAGCGTAAGTAACTACCTATAACTATATAGCTCTGGAGGGATTAGCCAGTAGAAGAGAGCACGTCTGAGTTTTATTCAAAAATAAAAAATAAAAAATAAAACAATGAGAGCAGCAGTTCAAAAGAGAGACACTGTTCTGTAAATGCTGGGGATTTCCCACTTCTGGAGGAGAAGGTTGGCTGGAAAGTGGGAAATTCAGAAAGACCACCCTTGTATCTCTCATAGATAATCATTAGGAAGAAGTCTTAGAATTTTTAGATCTGCTCGTAACCTTAAGAAATCCAGGAATAGAGCACTACTGGGTAATGCACCAGGATTATCAAAACCACAGTTACTCCTGCTGTGATATCCCTATCACTGGCTATGATAAACAGCTTGGTAAGGATCATGTGTAAGTTGGTTTTCATGGAGACATCTCTGAAAATCCTATTACTGGGATTTGTGCAAAAATGCCCTGCTACTGAAATTCTGTGTTACAGTGGGGAAGCCAGTTCACTGGTTTCTGCCTCTCTGTCTCCAGCAGCTTTCTATTTTGCATCCTGCAGGACAAGGCTTATCTTTTCCTACATTTGCACAGAAGATATACAAGCATCTATCTACAAAAGCAGGATATGATCTTTTCTTAATTACTAAATGAAACTTGAGATGCAGATTTATTTAAAAACATAGAAGTGGCCATACTAAGGTAGAGTAAAAATGCATATAGTTCAAAACATCACCTGTGGTGTTAGGGGGTACCTGGATAAAAGTATAAGAACAGCTGGAGAGGAAAGTCACAATGCTTTCACACATTGTCTGTGATCTTTCCCAGTACCCATTCTATAACAAGGTGGGATTTAGGTTGGAGGCTGAAGGAACAGGCTGTTCTGTGGACACCACCTTATAGGAAACATGCTCTGGTGTCCCATGATCTGCTCACGTCTATCCATGCCTCTAAGCAGATGAGGGATGTGTATTACTGCACCTCACAATGTAGGAGCACCCCATTTATATGGCCTTCATATACTGAAGCTCACTAATCTCTCACCGAGTTAGAAAAACCTCAGATTTTTTAATGACAGTATGGATGGAGATTTGATTGCTATGCTTTATCAAGGGGAGCTTGAATTCAATATTTAATTCCCAAGCAGCAATTGCTCATTCCCTTGAGATGAGGAAGTACTGTAAAGAAAGTCTGATGCCATGTGATATGGGACATCTCTTTGGCCAGCTGGGGTCAGCTGTCCTGTGTTCCCTCCCAGCTCCTTTTGTACCTGCAGCTTGCTCACTGTCAGGGCAGCACAAGAAACTGAGAAGTACTTGACTTAGTGATAGCACTGCTCTGCAACAACTGAAACATGTTTGTTATCAGCATTATTCTCATCCTAAATCCAAAACACAGCACTATAACTCTATCCCAGCTGAAATCAGGACAACATCCACCCCATATTCTACACCATCTACATCATACTCAGGTCCCACACTTCCTGATACATCCCAATTAATCACCACCACTTTTTCTGTCTTTTGATATCATTCCCTTAGTCTGTGGACCAGGACGAGGAGCCAGTAATTTATGCTGTAAAGTTCCAAAAACAAAATTTCATTTTCAAAAATGCTTGATATTCCAGGTCTCACCTGATTCAAACTGTAGCTTTGAGTACTCACTGGTTTTGAAAATCAAATCACGGTGACAAGTGCTTGAGCCCAAAATCTAAAGAGTTCAAAACTGAAATGTCCTTTTGAAACTCCACCTGTAAGAGCCTCAGCAAGAAGGAAAAATAATGTTTTTAGCAGCATAAAAGAATTTCTGAGTCTCCTAGCTACAAATGCTCAGCCATGGCCACAGGACTATTCTTGCCACCTCTAAGTCATGATCTGCTTTGGTGAATGTTAATGTCTTCTGTTGTGGAGTTGTTCCTTAGACCAATCTTTCCTGATTGTTTGTGTTTTTCAAAGCAATTCAGCACGATTTAATCTTAAATGACACTCAGACAGTGACTTAATAATTAATATGCCAAGCAAAGCAGGTAAACTAAATCACCACTTAAATTAAGAAACCAGATCCTTTCTATTAGAGCATAAACATAATTTAAAACATTGGTCTTAATAACTCATGCTCTATTAAGGAAAGAGCAGGTGGCTTAGCGTTGCTAATGCTGAATTGATATTACAGAAAAATATGAGAATCTGAGGTTGGTGTATAATGTACTTCAGTTGCTTTCTAACTGTACCATCAGCATTTAAATTATGAAATTACATTCCTATTCATGAGCCACACTCTTCTGAATTTTAAGATGCATATTATAATTATTTTTAGAAATTAAGGGATAATGTTTATTCCCATTGGATACTCTTTATACTCTTTTTTTAAAAAAAAAAAATTATTTTTTTTTTCTTTTTGGTTTTATTAAAATAGTGTGTTTTTAAACATTAGCTACCTAACTGCAGGAAGCCGTGCAAATATCCACTCCCTGAGTCAATAATCAAACATGCTCTTTCCATTAGCAGGTTGGGTGAAAACAGAAGCTAAGCTGAATTCAGTGTACACTGAAGTGCCCCCATCATTAAAAGGTCAGGAAGTCTCATTGGTGAGACTGCTGACAGCTTTATTTCACTCTTATTTCCTCTATTATCATTTAAAGTTTTTATTTTGATTTTTTGTGTTCACACACCTGCACCATAAAGCTCCTGTGCATAATTTGGCTGCTGCTCAGCATGCCTTCCAGGCAGAAACACTGAGAAATTTATCTCCTACTTGCTCCATAATCCAAAATTCAATCTTAGGTTCTGAAGCATAGCTTTGTTGTAAGTCAGTCGCTTACACTGGTTACATCATACTACTGAGAGTAGTGAGACCTTGTCTTTTGCTGGGCTGTGCAAGTTTTGCACATTTTTTGCACTTTGATGGTGAAAATGTAGTATTGAAATTATGTACTGTAAAGCAAGGATGAAAACAGATGTCTAAAAGCTGGTGCATAGAATCTTACTGTCATGTCTTCATAAATTATGAACATAAATTTATCACAACAACCATTTACTCATAGAAGTTTCCTGATTTCCTGGTGTATATTTTTGAACCTTCAGGCATTCGTTCACTTTCCATCTAATGAAACAAAACCTCCGTTAAAATACTGTCAGTTTTTACAGACAGCTCTCTTTGGATTGATGTAAATGGATACATTGGATGGATGTAAATGACATATTTAGTAACACAACAACAGAATGAAACTATCATAGAGAAGAAATGCCACAGGAGGAAAAATAGTTGTACTGTGAAGTGCAAAATAAGATTATCTATTTACTTAAGCCTAGTATGAAATGCCTTATCGTATGACCTGTAACAACCGTGTGAGAAACAAACTCCCAACCTGGTTGTAAAATCACTCATTTTCATTTCAACAGGAATACCACTTCAGACCAATCCCTAAGTTTACTCTTTTAGGTTAAAGAAAAAAAACAAAAAACACCACCACCACCATAAATAAATAAATAAATAAAACACCTACAATAATGGATGTCTCCTGTTGGAGTTCTTTACTTGATAAGTTAATGGCATAGTCTAGGGCTTTCTTCTGACTCATCATCACCCATGCCAAGCCTATGTAGTTTAAATACTATAAGATTTTCATTAAACATGATACCAAGGTTTGACAGAAATTGTTAGGAATTTAACACTACGATGGAGACAGTTAGTGATCTCACAGATAATTTAACTTGAGACAAGTCCTTTCACAGGGAACACAATTTTCAAAAGAGAGACCACTAAGAGCTCACCAGTGAATGTGAGAGGTGGATGTCAGGGGCAGATGCTGCTCACACCTGCCAAGCTAGCATTTGTGTCAGAGTGTGTGATAAAAACTTCAGATAAACCACTTATTATTTATCTGTCATTTGTATCTAGGATGACTTGGTTTTTCAAGTATTTTGGATGTGAAGGCTCTGCTCTCAATATTAACCACTTATATGCACAAGCTGGTAAAACAGGTGTCTAAAAAAAGGGATTGAAACCTTTTGTTACCCAAAGCCAGTGGATGCAGAAGTTCCCACATTCAATGCTTTTGTTGACTGTGAAATATGGCATTAAAACAGAAATAAACACATAGCAGAATACTAACCTGGGACATAAAAAACCTTAACGCAGTCATTGTTAAATAATATACTCATGTCAAATTGAAAAATAAATATGACCAGTGCCAAAAAAGCCTGGCATGTGAATTGTCACTTAAATAACAAGGCAGTACTTCTCCAGTGCACGGCACAGGGTTGTGTACACTCCCCTGAGGATGACAGGAAAGCTCCATTCAAAATGACATTAGTAACTCCAAACCTGTCCGCTGGGATTTGAAAACCATTTATTATGGAAGAATAAAAAAGGATATTTGAACGCAAGGATGAGGGACAGGAGTCTTCAGTCCCAATTTTCATCTCATTTTTATCAGCTTAATTTAACAAATAACTTCCCACAACTTCATGCTGCTGCTTGAAAACTGCCTTTGATGAGACCAGAAGCAAACCACCTCCCTGTACTTTCAGGCAGGGCTTGCATCCAATGCAGTCAGTTAAAAAGCTAATGAGGCAGGGCTGTAGCAACAGCTCCTTTCACCAGGCAGATCGACCACTTTACAAATGAACATGGTAGTATTTTTTTTTTTTTTTAAAAAAAAAAAAAAAAGCCAAGCATGCTAAAATGGTAGTTAAGTAAATCTCCAGCTACATTTCCCCCTTAAAACACAAAGAAAGAAATGAATGATTTAAAGTTGCTGTGCAGCTTGACTGAGAGAAAGTCAGCAACGTGAAAAATACTGTTCTGTGGAGAACAGCACCTGCCGTGGTATAGCACCACGTAGTGGTCTGGGGCTGCTGTTTAATAAGTGAGAGCACAAATCCTGCTGCAATCTCAGAGAAAAACTTCTGCAAGACAAGAATTTGTCGTGCATGTGCAGTGATAACCACACATTGCAGAATGAAGCATAAATGGACTGAATGGCAATATCCATCTGTTGTACCTGCAGTTTATATTTAATTCTGCACAATAAAATATCTCAGGTCACATAAATCATTATGACAATCAAATCTAACCTCTGTGATCTCTGTTCAGAAATCTCAGCAGCTGTCCTTGAGTGTCCTTTCCAACAGTAAAAAAATCTGACCCTATTAATCAGAGCAAATCTTAAAAGGACTAGATAGTAGTCAAAGATAATTATTGTTCTAATTGCCAAAATGCAACCCTTGCATCCATAAAGCAATTCACATTTTGCTAAACTATAAATATATTCTTCTTTAACTAACTTTAAAGTATCAGTAGGAACAGGTCCCACATGCATAGATAGGTGTTCATGGTGTAGGAATTAGAGTAGGAGCATAAAGTTTATAAAAATGGGTCATATATCTTTATCCTGAGTTCACAGTACAAAGAATTATTTTCTACATCCCCTTTTTTATCAATTTATATTGTACTCCTCACCATTAGTATTAGAGCAAGTCCCAGTAATAAATACAAGTAGAAAAAATGTCTTCTCTTCCTTGTGTCTGTAAGAACAGCTTGCAATGGTATGTAAGATACAAATGGTATGTAAGATACAAATTACAGTTTGTTTTAGCTTACAAAAGTCTTGAATGTGGAATAAGTTATACAAACCACACTCCATACTTTGGAGGCTTGCAAAGGTTATGTGGTGGGTACTTAAAGGTCAGACTAAGGTTGTATGGAGTGAGTCCACACCAGAAACCCCAGGAGGATCCCTGGAGAAACCATGACAATGCAACAGGCAGCTACACCACTGCCTTCCAGTCGGACCAGCTCTGCTGAGTACTATTTTTTTTTTTTTTTTTTTTTTTGTGGTGATTTTGGCTTGAAATTAGGCCAGAAAAGTGAACCTGAGGGAGTGGGGTTATGTAGGAAAGCTTCTTATTCTCCTTGTCTTTCCCTTGTATGCAGACACAGTTGGATATAGTAGACTTTCTACTATCTGTGCCTTATCTTGTATCCTAATGACCCTGATGCATTTGTGTGGCACCTAATTCAAAGCAATTCTTCCATTGATTTCACTGCATTTCAAATCAGATCTGTTGTAGGCTCACGGTACTGAGCTTCTTCAGAGCTGGCAGCAGGCACAGGGGAATGAGCTCTGATAGCGACAGTGTCCAGAACAATTCCAGTCAATTCTAAAAGTTTCACTAGGGCCAAATAAGACTGCAGCACACTCATCCAAAGCCCCTGGTAATTGATAGATAGAAAATAGCTGCAGGGAACTTTAGATTTGTTTGTCAAGGCTAGCTTGCACCAGCCAGTCCACAAGGTAGCAAGAGAGTCATAAAAATGACTGCATTCCTCATGCTATGTGGGAGTACTGGGCCACCACCACCCTGGCCAGGTAGGAATGGAAAAGATACTCTCTGGGCTCACTGGTGATCATCACCCCAAAGACATCTGTGACAGATATTTTTATTGCATACAGAGCCTTTTACATATAGCTTTGAGTATGGATTTTGAGCAGGTTAAGAAAGACAACGAGAATTTAGTATTATTTATAATATGTCAAATGATAGCAATGGCAAGATCAAGGTCATTGTCCTGGGAACACACCGAGGTCATCACAAGTCAGCAAAACCCAAAGATCCTAGAAAATGAGTCTTCAGAAAACGCATAAGGCCAGTTTGCACAAGGAAGTTAGTACTAGGATCACCTGAAGGATGACATTTTCTTACATGTAAGGTTCATTCTTTTCTTTCTGCCTTCATGATTAATCCTTATTTACTAACACTGAACCTCAAGCTGTCTGTACTAGAAGGAAATCTGCTTGATACAACATTGGCAACTACCCTGATTTGAGCAGGAGATGGGACTAGGTGTTTCCAGGTCCCTTCAGCCAATGTTTTCATAATTTTGTGTTTCATCCTCTAGATGCTTTCTGGAGTGAAAAAAAAAAAAAAAAAAAAAAAAAAAAAAAAGTGAAATATGAGAGCAATATGAAAAAATTTGACCATACTTCTCTGAAACATCCTCGCAGGTGGCCAAGGAAAGGCATTACAGTCATGGTTATTTGGGCTACAGGAAGAATAAGGCAGAGCTGACAGTACACTGGAAACTAGAGATGCTCCTGTCCCTCTTGTGGGCTACAGGCTTCATACAGAACCAGATGT
Organism: Oxyura jamaicensis; assembly: GCF_011077185.1. Lineage (NCBI taxonomy): Eukaryota > Metazoa > Chordata > Aves > Anseriformes > Anatidae > Oxyura > Oxyura jamaicensis. The sequence goes on from NC_048894.1 coordinate 9,690,320, forward strand.
TGCACTTCTGATGAATGTCTGATTCAGCTAGGCAGTACAAAAGTCTGCTTTCCTGCCAGGCTAGGGAATGCATCCCTCCAAATTTCAGAAAGCCATCATACAGAAGAGGGAGGATTTGTTAGGTATTAGATGAAAACGTTATGCTCAAAGCAAAAGGATCTTTTGCAAACAAAAGCAGTTACAGACAAAAAAAAAAAAAAAAAGTACACATTTTTACTTGAGCTAAGCATGTGGCAGTCACCTCCCATTTATACAGTGTTGTAAAATCTACGAAGGTGGGGTCATGACTGCTAAATCTGGAAGGTCTCTCCTTTTGCCCAGACCTAGGAAGATACGAGAGATGTGGACAGTCAGTTCTTTAAGCACTTCCCAGGTAAAATTTAAAATATGAACACAGCTCCAGAAAATTACACTGATATCTTTTTGAGACTTCATAATTTTCTCTTAAGTTGTAGCAATCACCTGGAAGACATAAAATATGATAAGAAAGGTGGGTGAAGGAAAGGAAGCACTTACTGCTAACAACATACTGGAGAGATAAGCAACAGTCATGATCTGACCTGATATTCATTTCTGTATGAGAAGGGGTTTTCAGAAGAAACCAAATGCTAAAGACTTGGGTATAATTGTACAATCTGTAACCTGTGAAGTCATGGGCTATTAACTAATCAATACACTTCAGTTAATGACAGCAAACAGTTGCTAGGTGACTCTCGACCAGACATGTGCATTGCTGCCTGAGAAGTGCTAGAGAGAAGTGATTCCCTCCACCGCCATCGAAACCATCTCTGAGTCAAACTGATTACACAGGATTTTCTGTTTTGACTGATTTTATAGGAGATAAATGCTGACTGCATTGTGCAGAGGCAGACAAAATCTACATACTGGTTGATAAAACCTAAACAAATGCAGTCACTGAAGTATATTTGTTGCTTTTTCAAGGGGTTCATTTACCCCTGACATTGTCATGCTGCATACTGGAATCCTGAGATCTCTGACTGATTTATTTTTATATACTGTGTTATATTTCATAAGATGTGAAGCATCAGATGGCTGGAAGCTGACTCTGAAAATCAATGAGGAACTGGCATATATGAGTAAAATTGCCCTTTCACAATTTTAAAATACTTTTTTACTCTCTGTTTCACACTACTGCAATTATGTATTTGATAGAAACCTGAAATTTAATTCTATTTGAGCAACCTTTTTCTTGATTTTGGCTTACCAAAGTAATGTTAAATGAAAATGAATGCTAAGCCAATTCAGTAAACAGTTTTTGAGGGAATATTATACTGTCTCATCTGTTCTGAATAAAAAAACAAACAAACCAACAAAAAAATAGACAGGGAAAAGATGTCCCCAATATGAAAAACTGCATGGAAATGGCTTGCAGAATATACTATGTTTGATGTTTTTTAACCATTCAGTATAGTAACCAATTCAGTATAGTACATATGTTCCACAAACTTTTAGCAAATAAGTGTGTTCTGTCACTAAAAATGAATTTTAATACTATTCCTTGCCCTGGAAAATCAGGCCTTCTCCAGCAAATTATTTAAAAGGCATTCAGACAACGTCAAAGCTATTTCACTGTTCTGAACTCGTGACTTCTACAATGTGTGTGAGTTGTCTCCCTCTTCCGGCTCATCCAGACACCCTAAGGGACCTACAATTCTTCTCCTTCAGATGTGTAAAGCTACAGGTTTGGTATGAGCAGAGCCCAGGCCCAGCTTCTCCATGTCTGTGAGTTTTTATGCAGACAGCAGTATCTACCTACAGGTACGGATTTGCAACTGCACATTTTCTTCATGGTGTTATAGCACTCTGTCCTCTACCATGAGACTACCTATCATCCCCTAGGAAGGGGTGAGAAAGCAATGAAAGAAAGAACAAAATAAAAGATGACAATATATTTTTCTTGTGAGTTAGCTTTGAGGTTAGGGAACACACTAGGGGTTTCTACACTACCTGAAGAGAAACACAGTTGTTTGCATACACTACAAGTGGCATGACTATTTTTGTATCCCAATCACACATCTCCTCTGTTGGCATCTGCCAGGGCTCTTCCCATGCCATACATTGCTCACAGCTTGATGCAACAAACTGCCCAACAACTATATTGAGAAACAGCTTGTTTTGTTTTTCTAATTTGGAAAACAAAGGCGTGCTGCAAGCTGTGCTGACTGGGAAGTCATACATCCTTAACACAAAGGAAAAAGGAAAAAAAAAAGAAGGAAGTATCTTCCAGTTACAGCAGACACCTTCCTCTTTCCTCGCAAAGTGCCCTGTCAGTATGGCCACCCTCAAGCCACTTTTCAACGCCAGCTGAAAATAAATGAAATCTTTATTGTCTTTGTGTTTCAGAAGTTATTATTTGGCAATTTCTTTCCTGTAAAGAGAGGGCTTCAGGTTACTAGAAGAGACTCTTTCTCCAGTGGGATCAGCTATGAAACTGATGTAGATCATTGAATAGTGACTGCAAAGGCCAGAGTGTCTCACAGGGTTGACATGGAAGGTAAAGTTAACCACTGGGGTATCAACATACAGCCTGGTCCAAAATAGCATGGTGCAGCCTGAAGTCAATCTTCATCTTCCCTCACATTCGGAGTCTCACCTCCTCCTTCCAGGGAAATCCTTCCCACAACAGGGGCCATTTCAGCCCCATTCCAAGAAATCACCTCAACCAAGTCTTAGGGATAGGTAGCTTAGGACAGGCCTGAAAATGGCCTCTTATGGCCTTTCAGAAGTGTACAGGATCTGAGAGGCCCAATGGGCTTTGATTATCTGACTGTTCCAGCTCAGTGTGCTCACACAATCCAGTAAAAACACAGCCTTGGTGCTCAGATGATCAAAGATGCCCACAAATGGTTGAATATCTCATTTGGAAATCCTCAGGAAAAGCTCAGCAGACCAATATGGAATGAGACAAACATGATTTCTACCATCCACATCTTCAACCAACTGACTGCAGGCAGATTCTGATATCTCAGATTTACCTAGTTATTTGTATGACAGGTTCATCTTGGCACCTCAGATCTAGTGGAGATCCTACCTATTAAATCCTAGCTTTAAAACTAAATCCTATTTAACTATGCAAGTAAACCTTTGGCTTTCCCTGTAATCGGTGGGAAGTAGAAGGCAATTCCAATCATAGCTGGACTCTGCTGATTATAAAGCTCAGTTGACTACACTCCAATCATAGATGATTCAATTAAATCTCTGTACAACTAAGCTGGGGGGACAAAGGTAACTACTAATAGACCTTTCTAATCAGTGGGCTCACAGCTTACAGTAGCAGGTAAGGATAGAGGGAAGGCTTGGAAACTGCGAACCAGTCTTGGTTCATATTTACACTGGTTTCAATGCTCTGGAAACTGGGAGCGTGGAAACTGGGTGCCTGCAACTGCCTGCTCCTACAGGGTCCTGTGAAACAGAGTTGGAATACAATTTCTGCAAATGAACAGAATTGCAGTAAAGAAATAACTTGCATTTATCATTCATCTTCTCAGGAAAATGACCCAGCAAACCTGAGTATTTACTTATCTGTCAGGTATTTAGCATGAGGGAATCCAGTCTGGCAGTTCCCTGTAGGTGCTACACAATAGAAATTAATAAAAAAAGATATTGGACCTTGACCATGCACCATGAATGAGCTGGGTAGGAGAAAAAAGTTCATACACTACAAATTAGTACTTATACAACAGAGGAATTCTATTGTACCACATCTCTTGAGCCAGAAAAGCCATAGCTGATACAATTTTTCTAAGTCTGCTCTCCTGATGTGTGGTCTGATGGAAGGTTTCTAAGATCATGTTTTAAATCAAAGCCAGGTGCCAACACAATATATCATTGTGCCACTGTATACATACAGGTGGCTGCCTTCCTCTGCTTCCTGGAGGTTATTCACATTCTGAATCAGTGAGAAAATTTGGCTGAGCAAATCTGGGAGTCCCCAAGATAAAGCAGAAATTTCAGTGGAAATTTAATTGCTTGAAATGTATCAAGTTGCCATATTTTGTTTATTTCCTGAGATTCAATTACGAAAATTGCCAGTCTGCAACTCCAAATTGCATGACAACTGTTGAACTTACAGTCTCACAAGAATAATCACCCCAGAGCACAACAACACACACATCACTCCACTACCATAAATTAATATAAGCTGCCAGTAATTGAAAAAAGCAGAATAAACTCCACACCTCCTTCATTCACTGACTGGTATAATGAGGATATCAGTCTATTGTCTCCTGGGTGGGATCTTTTGCCACCTCTGTTGTTACAGTTTTTTTCTAGAGACGTTGGGTACAAATATGGTTTCTCTTCACAAAATGTCTCTGTGCCCTCACCAGTCTGTTCATCCTTGTCAAATCAGGATTTCACACATTGTTTTCTGCACATTCCCTAATCTTAGCAAAAGTTTCATTTCCCCAGCCCATTGCCATAGGCTATTAGTCTGGCACAAAACTGAAGCTCAAAATGAAAAAGATAAAACAGAAAAGACAGCAGTCACAGCTACTGTTGCTCTGCTTTCTCTTGGCTCAGCTAACAAAATATGCTTAGCGGCTCCACTGTGTTATTGGAGAGCCAAAGAGACAGGTGTATCTTGTCATGCCCTAAAAATATTACTGATTCCTGAAATATTTTATATCAGCCCATTAATGTTTCCAAAGTTCATGACAACAATGGACACATGAACATTTTGTTGTCTATTGGATACAAAACAGCAATAGCAACATGTCATTGATCACTTTGGATGCTACTGACTAGCAAGGGCAAAAACCACACCTGGATCTGCTCCAAGCATTGACAACTGAAACCAAAATACCTATATATGTATTATGACATATATGACAGTTCAAAATTTCACACATTAATGATTCATCTTTTTCATTTCTTTCTTCTCCTTTTTTTTAAAAAAAATATTATTTTTTTTTTATCTTGGCACCTTCATAGGATCTTATTTATCCAACAGACTTTTATCATTTTTGTCTGCTTCACAGAATCCTGGAATCACAGGATTAAAGGTTGGAAGGGACCTCTGAAAGTCATCTAGACCAACCCCCTCATGCTCAAACAGGGACACTTGGTATCAGCTAAGAAACTGAATTTGTTTAGAAAAGAGCTAAAATTATTTTGCATTAAAAGACAAATATATTTCAAAATGTAATGAAATCCTGACAAGTTGTTTTAAAAAACTTGCTGGCAGATTCTGGCTTTTATAGGTGAAAAACACTCTTCTCTGATTTAAAAAAGAATGATTTTCCTTTTAACATTCAAATTTGCATGCCAATACACTTTGCATATAATTTACATACCATACCATACCGCAGCCACTTTGTCTCATTGTAAAATCCAAGATCAGCTCCTAGCATTTCACAGCTAGGATTATTTCAACATTTTGTTAAGTCAAGTCTGAAGATAAGCCTTCTTCCTGATGTTCCTGGAATTGCATACTAATGGACAGGAAAGGTGAGCATCTGGTTCAGGCACTGGATTGGACTTTGGTATTTGTCACAGATTTGTTTTCAAGTTCAGGCAATTTCACTTAATATAAGCAGAACCTTATTTCTAAAACAAGAAAAGTGACCATTTTTATTCTCTTTTTTTTCTAGTCTTGACTTCTTCAGTGATTATCTGTAATCACTCAAAGACAGAGTTTTTCTACCACTCTGTGTGTGGGAATGTACCCAGTGAGATCCCAATCCTGTCTAGAAAGCATTACTGTAATGCTCCTGTGACTCAAATCTACTCAGCCTATTTTTTAATTAAATGACTTATACAAGGAAATATCTGTTTGGTACAGAATGAAATTTTTCTTGGATCCGCACAGGTTGAAGGCAACTTTGAACAGGGAATTTCTTTCATGCCAAAGATGTAACTTTTTGTTAAAAGTTGGGTGACAGAAAGCTTTACTACAGTTTTACTACCTCTACAGCTTAGTGTCAGAGCATTCCTGTGGGAAATCAAAGTTCAAGCCTTCACGTGCTTGACTCAGAATAAGCATCTTGGTATGAACAAGGAGCTATATTGAACACCCATTTGTCCCAGGTTCTCATAAAATGCCCAGAAAATTAAAACATCTGAATAAAGTGAAACAATCACAGGAGGCTACTACCCAGTGCAGTTAATGAGGGTTGTTCCATTGAATTGAGACATGGAGTGCAGAAAGAGTGCAGAAAGAGTGCAGAAAATCAGTGTCTTCTTCCTTCTGCATGAGGACCTAGAAGTCCACTCTAGTCTGGCTTTCCGCTATTGTGTTTTTACCAAACAAAAACACACACACACACACACAAAAAAACAAAAAACAAAAAACAAAAAACAGCAAATACACACACACACAAAAACAACCACTAGGTAAAGGCTTCATGTCATCCTAACTGGAAACCAGGAATGCTCCAGAATAACAAAAACCTCTGCAGCACACAGAACTGTATCCTGCTGAGCATGCATATATATGGTACTTTTATAGGGAAAATCATAGCATCCATCTATAAGCTGCCTGTGTTACTTCAATAGTCAGTGTGAGTAGCAGCTCTCCACCAAGAAGATGACTGGAAAAGGGACCTGGGGCACCAGCTGAGGGCTGTGGAGCACCTGATGTCTCTCCCTTGCCTGTGGTGAGAACCCAAAGACATTACTCAGTACAAGGTATCTTAAGCAGTTAAAATAGGTTACGGAGGTTAGTAGAGTGAGTTCTCAGAGTGGCATATATTAATTATAGGTAGCACTGCATTGCTTTTCTTCTTGCTTGAGATGTATTGTGACTTAATGTTTCTCTAAACAATATATTGCCATCATCTCTCTACTTGAGCTAAACTTAAATCGGCATTTCAGTAGAAGCTACGATAACTGATTAGATTTTACACTAAATATTCATCTATTGTAGTTAAAGTTACTTAGTTACATATGAGGCATTTCCTGTTCTCTCTGTGATGAAACAGATATTATTTACACTAAAATTAGTAGCAAAACCTGTAAGAAGGTGAAGTACCTGAAGAACTTGGATCAAGTTTTATAGCCACATCTGCTGCTCTTCTGCTGCAGAAGATGATTACCTTAACAGAACCAATTTAGTGTCTTGTGGAAACATAAAAAGGTAGCTCTGGTCTAAGCACCACTCTGGTCAAATGGGTAACAGAAGAGAACATTCATATTCTCAGGTACATGTCTTTCTAGTGCCGGTAGAATAGGTGCAGGAAGAATAGGTGACTATTTTAAGAACAAATTATGGGATTTCCCATAAAATATCTAATGGCCTTATAGTATCTGACACCTGTGTGCCAGACACCTGTATGCTGCTGAATACCCATTGGCTGTATATATGCCACATGCATTTTTTTTTTCCTTTTCCCTATTTTTTTTTTTTTTTTTAAGCTTGGTAAAGCAGTTGATAAGTAAGATAAAGTATCTGGAAAATATTTTTGACAAAGATGTCAGTATAGATTATACATTAAAAGATATGAGGTCTGCCAATACATGCACACCACACTCTGCAGGCTGCTTATACTTGGCTATCAATGATTTATTGCACAATTACTGGAATACTGAAATAGTACAAGCCATATCTCTGTATTTCTATTTGGTATAGATTTGATAATGAAAGGATGCAACTTCCTCAACAAGTGATATTTATTTTCTAGCTATTCTCTTCCCTTGGTCAGCAAGAATACCCTTTCTTTCAGAGCAGTCTCTGCTTATCTTCTCTTTTTGCTCTTTCCTGCTACAGGCAATACAATTGAATGCTGCTGATATGACTGTTGTCCAGTTCCAAATCTAAAACCCATACCTTATTCAGGACAATGTCTCCAGGAATTAAATAAACTTGCTGATGTTGTTTGGAGTTTTAAAAGGACTGGGTCATCCATAATTTTTGTGTGCACAGTGATCAGCAGCCAGATGGTACTGCCAAGTGGCCACAACTCTAAGTAGATCTAAGAAAACAAAACATCTTCCTTTGAAAGGATGTTCTCATAGAAGTGTAAATATTTGGAAGATCAGGAACTTAATGATATATTTAATTTAAAAACTAGGTCATAAAAACCTCAGAAAGTACAAGGAAGGACAAGAGATTATGTACAACTACTGGGTTTCCCAGTTTGGACCACTGGAAAACACCATGTGTACTTGCTGTAGAATAAAATAAATAAGTAAATAAATAAATAAATAAATAAAATAATTGAAAAAAAAAAAAGTCAAGGCAAACACTTCTGTTTGGAGACAAAAAATACGGTGTCAAGATGTATTTTTTAACGGAACATTTTAAGAGTATTAAATGAATATATTAACTGGTACAGAAAGAGTACTACTCTCACTTTTTGGACAAACAACAATACATTTTATTAATGTAATACATCTTTTACTGTAAAGAACCTGTTTTGTTGTCCAGCTGCTAATTGCCCAACTCTTCCATTCAGTGCACAACACTAAAAACAGTCAGGTTAGCTCTTCAGGTTGTGCATATGAGCACACAGCTACATAGATACACACACAAAACCCTAAAGCAGCATACTGCACTTATCTTCTTCCCATTTTTAGATCATACATATTTCATTAAGCTTCATGCAGAGTGTCTTCTGATTTATGGTAATTGTCAACAAAAGCAAAAAATGCCGACAATTTTAATCCTGCAGTACTGAGGATTTAACTGGGATAAAATTAAAATGTCTGGGGGAGGGGTAGGGGGAACAACCCAACACCCTAAGCCACTGGGAGGTTGACCCTTGAGATGTTGTCAATTTTTTATTTTATTTTATTGTATTTGTTGTCTGTAGAAGCAGATGCCAGCAGCAACATCTGATGTACCGGACACCTCCAGTGTTATCCCAGCATGCTCATGGCCTGGAGGACTTGGAGTGAGACTAATTTCCATATCAAACCCAATTTAGATGAAACATCTTGGTTAAAAAAATAAAAAAAAAAAAGAAAAAAAAACAGCGCATCAATAGCCCCTTGATTAGATTTTCATCTCCTGAGCAGACAAATATGAATATTTATTACCATGAATGCAGATTTCCCTCTTTCCATTGCTCTGATCTTGAATATTACCCACTGCTAATTTTTATGAAAATTTAGGCAACATAATGTTTTCACATAAACTGACAGTTCTTGAGATAATCCCGTTATTGTTTGGTGGGAAATGACAGTTTCCGCTTATTCATGTGTTAACAAGGGATTAAATATTGTTTTTCATCACCATAATCTAAGATGGACTGGAAATTAAAATTCAAACATTGTGCATTATCAGAGCTTTGAGGACCAGGATTTGTTTGCATTCACTTAGTAAAGATCTGTAAATTAACAGTTTAACAACCAAGTGAAACCAGTATCATAAAAACAGCAGTGACATTTGTGAAATGAAGTCATTACTCCACCTGCTAAAGGTAAAGAGCCAGAGAGAGAAATTGTTCACAAAATGACATCCTTTTGCAAGAGCAAAGTGCACACTGAACTGTTGTCAGCCACAATGATCCTCAGGCATAAATGGACCAGGTCATTTTTCCGTGGCACAGAATCACCTCCCTTTTCCTTGTCACAAGTTCTGATGCTCAGACACTTGATATCCTCAGCTCACATTGAAAAATCGCTCCATGATAGATCCATTCATTGCGCTAAAAGCAGTCATACTGACCCAGGAGATGTTTTCCTGCATGCCAAAGTGCTGTGCTCACACCTACCTGTACAGGTCTTGGTGTGCAGTATGTAGGCACATACAATTCTTCAGTGATACGGGTATTTTGCTGGAGCAGCAGTGTATAGCTATAAAGTAAATTATTTTTTCGGTGCCTCTGCCTAAAGTCCAGCAATGCCAACCAGAGATACCTGCACATGGCAAAGTGAAAATAAAGAGCCCTATCTGATATTCTGCTGTTCATGAGCCATTACTTTGCTTAATGTTTCTACAAAAGCTTTGAGTTACAATTTCAGAAAATTCACAGTTCCATTAAAAAAGCTTTGATATCAGTCAAAATGCGAACAAAACTAAAATTATGCTTAGTGAAAGCAACATAAACATCTGCCTAACTAAATCTTTAAACTATTTCCTCAGTAAAAACTTTGCTGATACAAGGAAAAAAAAAAAAAAAAAAGAAAAGAAGAAAAAAAAAAAGCTGATTCACTACCTGCAACTCAGGCTTGAATTCTAAGGAAAACAAAACACATGCCTCGATGCTTGTGGCCCAAAACAGATCACAGTGAAGCTGCCTGTCACGGATGGTCCCTGGCCTGGATCTTGCTTAGGCTTAGACTTGCAGGGGAACATGTGGTACCTAGGAATGGGAACTGCCATCTCTTCCTCTCCTTAGATTACCAAATCTGTATTTGAGATTGCTTGAAATCCATGTGTTCCTTCCAGGATCGAGCACCACCCTCTGGAGGTGGCAGGATCTCTCTTCCCAGAATTTCTGACCAGCCCTGTCACCCAAACAATCGAGCAGAATTTAATCTTCATGCGCAGTTTCCCCAGCCACAATGAAGATTTTGTTTCCCTTTGAGTCACAATGAGCTGGCTGCTGGTAGAGGGAGGATGCTGAATTTCATGAATCAGTAAGATATCTAGTACAAACAATCACATCTTCCTACGTAAAGATCTTACATATCTTCTCTACGAATATATCAAATGCAGGCTGCTAAATCATAGGGTAGATAATAACATTGATTTGTAAGCAGAATTACCCTGCAGTTTGCTTATGTTGTCAATGCCAGTATCTAAATCCCTTTTCTCTGCAAATCTATAATGGTTTTTAAGCAATGCTCTGCTTTAAAAACTGTGGCATGACATGGCCTAAAAAAAAAAAAAAAAAAAGACAAATCCTTAATACAAACATATGCTATTTTTTAAAGGAACAATGTTAAAAAAGACAAAAAGAAACAACATGGGTAGGATGCATAAGTTCCTGAAGCCACAAGGCAAACAGTATCTTGTTTCATTTTACATGATACTGAATAAAAATTGAATTGCTGCAGTTGCCATAGCAACTGCCACATCACTTGGCACTTCTGCTCCTTTAAATCACACAGTGCTACTGTAAAGGAATTCATGAACCAACATGACACTTGAATACTTGTGCTTTTTTACAATATTTCATGAGGAAAACCTAAATCAATATACACTGAGTATTGTCTCTGAAAACTGGGTTTGCTATACTTTTCTTAACATTATAATCTCCTCATTTTCTTGTCGTGTTCTCTACAAATTTGCAAAGAAGGTGGAGGGCGTTATCACAATCAGAGCACAAGAAAAGAAATTACTACTGACACCTGATTTTCAAACTGAAGCTGTGACCTGTCACTCAGATGTCAAAATACCTCTGCTATGCAATATTCAAATCAAATACAGGGGATAAACATTGAAATTTTGCCCCTCCACAGCCAGAGATGGTGTGATATGTGACAGAAGACAGTCTCAGTAGCATCCAGGCATCTCTTTAAACTTATCAGTAGCTTAAAAGGGAAGTCTAACTATGCACCTAGAGCTAAGCAAATTTGGAATATTTGCAGAGTTCTGGCCATGATTTATATTGTTTTAGAATGTCCTGCATACAACATGCAGTAACAGAAGGTGTATGACAAAATAATGGAGTAAAACAATATATATATATTATGCTGCATATTTTTTGTTTTTATTTTGCCATTTATTAACACTCTGGATGCAATTTATTAGAAAAGCAGCCCTCTAGTGGGCTATGTACCATAATGAATAGTTAATAAATAGCATTAACATTATCTCTAAATATTAGCTAAAATGCATTTTGCAAAAACATACAAGATCTTAAATAAATGAGCCATAGAGCTCCATCATTCTCTTTGGAGAAATTTAATGTTCTGCTTAGCTTTATTTCTTAAAGCCCTTGAAGCATTACTTTTAAATGCTGTTTTATGACCAACTTCTGATTAGTATCAGTCTACAATACATGTATATTCAGAAAACTGTAAGAATGAGATATTATTCACTGTCAGTAAGACTCCATAAAAGATGTATATTACTAGTAGAATCCTATTTAATATATAATCTATGAGTTTTTAAGGGTTACACAGCTTTAGAATCTAAATTTGTGGGTGGGGGTAGAGGGAATAAAGTAAATCATCCCCATTTTGTCTTTGCCAAGAATATTTCAAAGACTGTACTTAAAGTTTTTCATTTAATTATTTTTCCTGTCTCCATAGCCCTACAGTTACAGGCCATAGCAAAGAATCCACCTGTGACCTGAAGCGTGCCTTGACCATAGCAATGTTTGTTGGTCCAAAACACTGTCCTCCTGGAAAACCCCGTTCAACTCTTAAACAACACAACTACACCAATTAGCAACAGCCAACAGTGAGAGCCGGCTGCAGGATATGTGATCACACATTGCAAGTAACAAGGAAAAAATGAATCTGATTTTTAGATCTCTTAGCTATGTTACTTTTTGTTTTTGTTCTCCCCTCCCTCCTCTCCCGGAAAAGAAAACAGACTCTCAGAAAAAAGCTCTTCCTGGTGTAAGAATGCCTATACCGTAATGCTGAGGCATATTCTCTCATGTGCACCTGTGCTTGGCTTCAGCCTAATAGTTCTGGCAACTGGGGGTGGTTTCAATGGAAGTTGAAAAAGGTACTGTGGCTTGGGCTAGAAGTTGAGTACTGATCCATGCATGGCTGCTGTGGCTACACTGCTGTCCATATCAGAGCTAAGTGACTTTGGGTCCAGCATCCCTTTCTATGCCAGTGCACCTCTGGGTAACATACTTGCTGCATATCAGGAGCACTGCAGAGATGGCACTATAAGAAAGTCAGCTAGAATAGGTCCCTGGATAATTTGGGCTTTGCAAGCCAAAAGCCAAACCTTAGTGATGCTACTCAGCAGTCAGAGAAGATCAGAAAAAAAACTGATACCTTACTCTTTGGCAATAGCAAATGATTTGTCAAGTTCTGCACTCACTCCAATTTTTTAAAGGAACTCAACTCCAATATCATTCTGGATCACATCTGGATACACAGACATTAATGTCAAAATCCAGCAACAATGGAAGATAATAATTTAGAAATCTGACCTCTCTCCCAAAGATTGCACATCCTCTAGCTCCACTAGAATTTTTTAAATGCAGATTTATTTTATTTATTGTGGTAACATCACTTTATGCAATATCAATATCATTCTAGGTCTATCAAAATATCTATAATTGGGAATATCCTGAAACACCAAAATATCACTGATCTATTTTAGAACATCTATAGATACAGTGAAGTGTTCATTTCACATATATTTTGGGTTACTTCCACCTTGTTTAAAAAACTATTCTAATTTGTATGTCAGTCATAATATGAGAAATAAGTTTCATATTCTACAAATATATTTACAGTTCCAGTGATAAGTATATTTTGTGTTAATTTAAAATAATGTATTCCAGTGTGGGTGCTGCTTTACCAGGTCAGGGCAGAGACAGTGCCATTTCCTTGGTTTGTTCTGGGCCTTAATTCAGATACTTTATTTCAAATCACAGACTTTTAGCCCCCCAAAACTGGTTTGAATCATTACACTTTCTTGAGCCACTGGAGACCCTGACTTGAAATTGTTGTGGAAATTTCAGCTGAACACTGGCTTAAGCAGTTATTTTTCCAAGCACTTGAACCACCATTTGAAGATTTCTTGAACAGGAACTGGGCTTGCACCAGAGAAATGCTGATCACAGCCAAGCTCAGAGTGGCACTGAACTGAGATATACTGTGCTTTTGTAATAATTTCAAAGTGCTTAAAGGATGAGGAAAAAAAAAAAAAAAAAAAAAAAGTTAAATTCCTAAGGGTTTTGGAAGGAATTCCAGGTTGTCCAGTGGACTCTGTGTGGGGCTGTGAATCTTGGTGAGTGCTGAGATCCCTAGGGCTGCTGAAGCTCCTGGGTACAGGTAGTGGGATGACCTTTGCATGGGATGGGGCTCCCAACCCTGCTGACCCCTGAAATCAACTGGAGCCAGGTGGAGCCATACTGCAGTAAGGAGGATCTCCCTCCATGTGGGACGCAACACTCCCTATCGATTTGGAAGACAGGAGAACGGAGTCCTGCAGTTTGGCTCTTCAGGCTTCTTACCAGTGCCACGTCTCTTATAGCACTCTGTAAATATGCACCACAATACCACAATATTTACACTCACACTTTCACATACACTCAACTATAGAAGGTTCTTGAACTACTAAAGGTGACTTTAGGACTGCAGTGATTTGCTTCATGAGGGAGAGATCAAAAGAAAATACCTCAAAGGCAGCTTCATCCTATCTGAATAACCAGGAAGGTGTGAAAAGCTCATGATGAATTTGTGAGGCACAAACATCATACATGACAATCATAGAATCATTAAGGTTGGAATAGACCTTCAAGATCATCTGGTCCCTACCACCACTGTCACCCACTAAACCATGCCCCTAAGCACCATGTCCAGCTTTTCCTTGAACACCCCCAGGGACAGTGACTCCACCACCTCCCTGGGCAACCCGTTCCAATGTCTGACAAAGACTCAGACAAACATTGAAGGGCTACCATTTAGGAGTTCCAGAGTTCTTGTAGGTGCTGAAAAACTCAGACTATAAGATAAATGTCTTGGCAAATACAATGTCATAGGTAACTGGTAGTATAGCAATACACACATCTTCAGGATTTTTGTATCAGCACAGGTTTTCTCTACAGCAGTTATTACTGTTTTTCTGGTATAATAGCCATCTTACAAAAGAGATTGGTGCCAAAACAATTAGCTTTTTAGGAGTGATACACAGCACCTCAAATCCCAGTCCAACTCTCTGGCTCCCCAGAACCCTGAATATTCTGCCAGCGAATGCTAGATACTGAAGCAAATTTGCTGCAAAAGTAGGTTATCATGTTGTTGTGCAATGACCTAAAAGCTCTGCTTACCTGCACTAGTTACCAGACAATGCTTTGCACTATATCACAGAATGGGTGATGTTGGAGGAGACCTCTGGAGGTCACCTGGTCCAATCCCCTTCCTCCAGCAGGGCCACCTAGAACAGGGTGCCCAGGTCCTTGTCCAGGTGGCTTTTGAAGATCCCAAAGGAGGGAGAAACATATATATCATCCAAACCTTAACATGAAATGTATAGAGCTTTTAAGATAATGTCCTGACACGAGTTGCTTTTCTTGCAGATAAGGAACTCATTTTTAATCCTCCTGAAGTAGAGCCAGAACCTACTCTAAACTTGCACAGTGCAGATAAATTCAGCTGTATCCAAAAGACTCACTGAAGCTGTGGAAATCTTCTGTATGACATAGGGATGATGGAGTGTATTGTTACTGTGGTAAACTTCAGACCCATATTGTTAATGACTGTACGGTACATGTTTATGCCATAGCGTAAAAGGAATTCATCAGCCCTTCCCAGAGTTGCCAGAATGGTTCAGTAAACTTGGTGTGAATTGTATTGTTGCTTTTGAAATGCTTTTCTTGAGAGAGAGACTGAGGAGCTCTCCATAGGAGTTTCCTTCTACCAAAGCATTTCTCCTCACTATAAGAGTTTCCTTCACCCAAAATCTGGCATCTAAATGTTTCTTGTTGAGGCACAAATCCTCTTAATAACAGACCAAGACCTAAACCAGACTCCACTGTCCAGAGCAACACATGAATTATTGCTGAGCTTAGAACAGTTCCTGTATTTGTTTATATAGCTGTTCCATTTGCCACCAGTATCTCAGCTATTTTTCTCCGGAGCCATTTCAGATATGAGACTCACCATACAAAATAATCCCTTTTATTTTACAGTCCCGCAAGTGAAGATTTTATATCCATTAATTTTGTCATGAATCTGACCTATTGTCCAAACAAAAAGGCCATTTCTCATTCTGAAACTGAAGTTTATTCTAAGTATTTCTGATCTGAGTATCTTGATTGAGATTTAAAGTTAGCACTACATATAAATTTATTCTTACAGCGTGAAGCTAAAAATCTCGTTATTCAATAAAAGTTTTTTTTCATTGTGTTAAAATATGTACTTTGCTATTTCGATGTTGTTAAACACCAGGATGAATCAAAAACAAACTGCAGAAATGGATTAATGTAGTTTGATTTAACCTGAAGTAAACTGAATCTGATACTCTATCAACAAAGAAATAACTTGGTTACAGCACTCCATTATTTTTCATGCAGGTGAGACTGCAGAAATGTATTCATTATGTACACAATCATAACTGATAAGACTTAGAAACAGGAATATACACAGCTGGAAAAATTCACATCTAACAAAAAAAATATAAACAGCTGTATAAATGCTCTTCCATCACCATAATTTTTCCAAATGTAACCTGTAATATATTGGGCCTCAAATGTCTTCTTCCCTTTGGTTAATTCATTTTCACTTTTTGCCTTCTAAAAATACGTATTTGGCAGAGTGTAAAACACAAGCTTCTGTCAAAGGCTGTATTAAATCAAGTAGTGTCACCATTAAAACATAAAATAAAATAAAATATGATAACCTAAATATATGAGAGGTGAGTTCTGCAGTGACAAGTGACTACTCTTACTAACTCAAGCACAAGAACCAGAGTAAAGAGATCTCTAGCCTAAAAGTTTTCAATTTTTCCCAGTCCTACTAGCTGGTCTTAAAAGAACTAGGAACTCCTCAAGGTTTTGTAGCTAGTACATGCTTAGACTACCATGGTTACAACAACCATATTGTTAGAACAGATTAATGATGCATTTAACAGGTGACGATTTCTTGCATTTCAAATGTCTGAAAGTGCTCTTTCTCCATTGACTGTTACCTTATAAGATGACAGTTCATTTAATGGTAAGCAACCTGGAATCCATTCAGTGATAGGAATTAGATTAAAGGTGTTAGATGGAAGTATTTCAATTCCATTGAATTCTGGGTAACAAAATGTACTGGATGTGGCTGCCATAGTATGAGCAACAGTCTTGATTCTCCTGTTATTTACCACAAAAGAAGGCTTGGGGATAGCACAAACACAAGCTTCACTCTGGCCTGAAGTCAAGACATCCTGAGGTGTGCATCCATGGTGCAGGATACACCTCCTACCTCTTGAGTTTAGGCACCCTTGAGTCCCCCAGCTAGTTAAATCAGCTTCAGTTAAGGAGAGATGCTGGCTTTCATTTTCTAATGATTTTACTTACATTGTTTTTGAAGATCAAATTCCTACAGTTTTGACCCCAAGAACCTCAGCATGTCTTACTGATGGGAGGTAAGTAAGTCCTCTTCAGGACCAAGTCTTTTCAAAATGTGGATAATGTTACACAAAGAATCTCAGAAATTCTGGCAAGGTAAGTTCTTAAGCATGAACTGATAAAAACCATAAATAGTGAAAATGAAAATCAGTAGGAAAATAAAAAGTAGTTGAATTCCTTCAGTATGTTACAAGTTAGTCATTCATTATTCTCAATACTTAGAATAATGTAATCACAAGAAAAAGGCATTTTTCTAGCCCTGTGAACATTCACCATTAGAAAAATTACTTAAATGAAAAGGGAAAAAAAAAAAAAGATAACTATACACAAAATTAGCACAAGAATTAGCAATCAGCTGTAGTTCATGCAAGGTTCTTAGCAGATAGCATCATCTTTATTAATAAATGATGAACTTCTTAGTGGAGTTTTTGCTTAGTGATATCACCAAAACAGACACGTTTTATTTGTGTTTCAAGTTGCATCCAAAATAACCAAATCATTCACTGACAGATTCTCTCTAACAGCTGAAGAGCCTTTACCCCAAATTTAAACTTTCATTGATCTAGATGAGCTACCACTCCAACAAAACCAAGGGGAATAATACAACAACTTCAGTTGCTGTGCTCATCTTTGGGGATTTTGTTCCTGTGATACAACAAACCAAAAAACCTGCATTTCTTAAAGCTGGCTGCACTTTCCTCATAAGGATGGTATTTTTTTCTCTGTGGGATACAGTGCTATTTGTGCAGCAGATTGTATTTTGACAGATGCAACTGTATCATAAAAAGGCCCTTAGCACTATCAGACTGGTAGTTCACAAACGTTCATGAGCTCCAGGATTTCATAAAAAAAAAACACACAACAATTAAAATGTTTTTGAGAGTGTAAAATGCCCCCAAACCACTTACCTCCCCCACGCCAGTCTGCAAAATTCTCAGCCCAGTTGTTTTCTCAAGCTTCTCTTTGTTCAGGGCTGCAAGGAAAATTAAGATTGAAAGAGTTATGGGAAAGCTGAAATATGCACAATTTTGCAGTACTTATAATATAACCAACCTTCCTTCCTATCCTCCATCATCAAATTCATGACAGTCCCTACCTACACCATCTATGGAATATTTTTCCCTGATAGCAACTCCATCTATTCAGTGTTTTGAATACATAAGTGTGCCATTAATTGTTCACTGTTATATAAAAAAGCAAGCCAAATTAACTCTTGCTCCCTTGTACACAGAGCATCACATATTTAACACATGCACAATACATATGGGAAGTTCTCTTTTGTAGAATCTTCCCACTCTCTTTTTTGCAGCGAGGAGCAGGGCAGCATCTTACCACTGCAATTGAACTGTCACTGTGTAAGACATTTCAGAATAAATGACAGTCTCACATAGCAGGGAAGATAAATAGTTTATCTGACAACACTGCACAATATTTTTCTTTCTAAAATTGAGATTTTTTCCTATTTATCAGCTTCCATATCAGTAAAAGCATTCAAAAATAATCAAGCATAAAACAGCATAAAAATATAAAATAGAGATAGTAATAACTAAAACTACATCTATACTTGAAACCTAAAAATGTCCTGGGCATGGACTTGAGCACTGTGGCCCATACTAAACATGTATGAGATTATTTCCAGCTGAGAGTATGGGTAAGGTCACTCTGTTTTGGACAGGAAGATGTCAACCATCTAGACGTACACTGCGTCAGTTGGACTCTTGGCCAAAAAACAGACAACTGGTCTGTTTTATTTACTAATAAAAATGAAAGCTTACGGCCTTATTAAACTCTCCTCACTTTAGCCGTCTAGTCATTGACTATCTAATCCAAGTGAGTCATCTATGTTCTCTCTGCAGTCAATGGAAAGGGATGGACATTTAATATGGTGAGTCATCCCACATATCTTACACACATCAGGAGGCACCCTTCTCTTTCCATCGATTACTGGGAAAATTGGGATAGACTTAGCTTCTCAATTTATGTTGACTGAGGGAAATGTTCCTACCAGAAAGCACAAGAAGTGTGTCAGAATACATTATAAACAGTTAAATTACTGCTGAAATTTTTTGTTGTTGTTTTCATTTTAGAAAAATACACTTTAATTTCTGCTGCTTGAAACATTCAGAACAATCCACATTGCAGCAAACAGTTCTTAGAAACAATATTGTGAGCTGATGTTTTATTTAGTTTGTCCAAAGTGCAACCCAAATGACTCAAATTTATATCAGAGGCGAGTAGTTTCATCAGGGCTCATTTTCACCTCATATATCCAAAATATGGAATGATTTTTGTAAGGCTTTGTATGTGCAAAAACTCAAAAAGTAAAAATTCAAGCAATTGTAAAACCAAGAAACTTTTCTGACTTCCTCCATCAAGGGATAAATTTTGCACATGATTTAAATGGAGAGGAAAGCTCTGTCCAGCTTTTTGACCCAGCTGTTGAGCTGATGGGAGCATGGAGTCCCTACACCAAACACATGGTTTCCTGGATTTGAGCATAAAAAATAATCACAATACTCACATACTTAATAGTTATACCATGCTTTACACATTCACAAACATATTTATTCTACACAGTCACTGGGACTGCACTACAAGCAGAGCTGCCTGGATCCAATGATTTGAGGCTATATTTCTTTTTTTTATATACGTTGTGAAGTAGGAATTTCCAAAGAGTAAGTAAATCTTTGCAAACAAGCTTGATTTTCATCCTTGAGATGGACTCTGGACTGTGTTGCTTCATGGATGGCTGACGACCTGCCATCCTGACCTTCACCTGTTTGGATGTGCCATGTCATCGAAAGATGTGCCAAGCTAGCACACCGACAGCCTCACACCCAACATATACTTTAACGGCAGATTTCTAACAAATGCAAAAATTTAGAAGATTTATAAAAACAGGAAGCTCTATGGCCTCCTTCAAATAATCTGGAGTCTAAAAATAATTCTTTGGTAATTTGGGATAAATAAAACTGTGGAGTAGAGTGGCTGCAAAATAAATGATGTACAAGTAAACAAAAAGGCTTAAATCTCAGTGTATAATTTTCTACCGCACTAATAGGTAACAGAAAATACTAGGTCTGCTGAATCACTAGATTTTATAATTACTATCACCTATTTGACCAACCTTCTTCTCACAGGTTTCCTGCAGACTTTATTTTTTGAAGCTTTGCTACATAAAGTGTATTCAACACTCCCTTCCCCCTGAATATTGGCTAAAAGAAAAAGGACAGCTCTGACAGCCATGTTAACATAAACCCTGCCGAAATTAAAAGGCATGAAGTCACAATGTGTTACTGATTAAATCAGAACCTGAAAATGGTCAAGCTCAGGCACTGTCAGATTGTGGAGAGACAGCCAACCAGAATCTTCACTCCAGGTGTGTACAGGAGCATATTTTAGCTACCCTTGAAATCCACAAGCAGTTCAGGAAGGTCAACAAATTCTGTCAAAAACAGCAGTGCCAAGGCTAAAGCATCGAACACATATCAAGACACTGCTTGAAGCTGCTAAACATTGAATAGAACTTCTTAACTTTTGCTATCTGTAGTTGAGAATTTAAGACAATAAAACATAGTTAATAGCCTATAAATAGAAGATCAAGGAGTGGTGGGAAAATAAATTCAGATATTTAGAACAAGCTACTAATACTTTGAAAACTGGTCTACCTTTTAAAGGGTATTTTAGTGTACTACCTACAAGTTTTTACTCCAATACAAATATTCAGCAGACAATGTTTCTGCTGCAAATGTCATGAACTAGAAACAATAATCCTAGGTAACATGGTATATTACACATTCCACCAAAGCTGATATTTTATGGCATGGCTTATGGTCCAGAAATACTAATGCAGGACTGACACTCATCATCAAAAAGGAATAATAAAAACAGCTACTCAAAATAAAATAAAATAAAATAAAATAAAATAAAATAAAATAAAATAAAGACCCAGTTAGCTACAAATAAATGCTTTTTTTTTTTTTTTTTTTTTTTTTATCTTCTACTGAAACAAAAAGGGCTTCCAAACACACAAAAAGGACGCCTTTAAATTAAATTCACTAGATGAAGGATATGCAAATTACCCGGAGAAGCGGAGCCCTATAATGTTCTCAAAATTCTGCAATAGCCTATTTAATTAGTATTTTAATTTATCAGAATAATTCTTTGCACTTGACAATTTATGCAGTATTCCATATAATTAAGCACGTAGCTACAGTGGAATAATTTTGCCTACTCTCTGTATACCAGTTATTTTAACCTGAAAAAATCTGTGGAAGTCTCTTCTGTGATCTAAATTACAATGGGGACAACTTAATGGCTTTGCTCTATTAGAGAGCACGATGAGGGTGTTACTGAGTGTTTAAGGGTAGCGATTGTCACTGTTCATAGTCTTCACTAACCGGAGGGAGGTCTGATGTGTTTTCCGAGGGCTAACATTAATTTCCTTCAGCAAAGTTATCTGGCAGTGGCATAGTCAGGAATCTGAGTGCCTAGTTTTGTCATTGGCAGGTTTGACCTCAGAGCCCGTTGGTTATTAGGAGAAGCAAGTTATAGATGGCTTCGAGCAGACCTTCAGTCTCATTACAGCACTTCTAGAAGAAGAAGGTACTGAGAAATGAGTAAAAAAGCTTTGCTATAAAGCAGGTTGCCAAGTACAACTGCACCCTTCGGCATACTTGTAGGAGCGACGCGCACACTGGTACAAGTGGGATAAGGGAAGGGTTTTTTCAGGAGGCTTTTGCAGTCTGTCTCCTGCAATGCTGCAGGATTTACCCACTCCAGGGAAGAAACCATACTAAGTATAAAAGTATTTATGGGAAGATGGTGTCACTCACAAGGAAACTTTATTTTTCTGCTGTGAATCTTACTTTGAGGTTGTGTTTTAACTAATTAAACACAGAAAATAAAAGTACTTACAGCCATACAATTCCCCTGACCTCTATTAGATGCCCATTTTAGAATAAGTCAATTCATGCCCTGGACTCACTAACTATATTGACTGGACCTCCAGTCAATAAAACTATAGAGGGCAATTAATTCTGATTTACTGTCTGATGAATTCTACACCAACCGTCCCCTTTCTATACATTTGTTGCAAAGCCCCTTTCATAAATATACATTCAGAACAATTTCATCTATTTTCCTGTCTTTGAGGAAAGAAAAGGGAAAAGGAGGAAGGGAAATCCAGGGATATGGCATTTATTACAGCCTTTAACTTTAACACATTTCCCAAATCTAACACAAGCAGATTTTGCCTTTATTTACACCAAGTTAGTTTTTGCTTCCTCCTGCCCTACCTTCAGATTATATAGAAAGTTTCTTTATAGAGTGAACAAGAAAGTCTGTCTTTATGCCTGGCAGACCCATGCACATGGGTGGCTTGCATACATGGCAGATACAAAACTCTTTGTCTCTTGCAATTCAATGAAAATGGATTCCCATAACGTTTGGCCTTTCTATTGAGAAGTCCCAGAGTAAGCCTGCTCTTGCATGGTTGATGCACCTCCTGAAACTGCTGAGGCATTCATACCACTAAATGTAAGAAAGCAGATTAAAAAAAGACACAGGCAGTTCAGCACTCTCTAAGTTTTTTAGAATATCAGGTATCTGGATACGTTATATTGGTTTTCCCACCTGCTGTACTTGTCGTTGTTGGAAGTAATTAAAGTGCATTTTAATGAACTTCGAATTAGATACTTAGGTACCCCCATGTTCAGAAGAACAGCATACACCTATGCGCCTCCCTGGGCACTCCTTCTAGGAGAAGAACCCTGAGAACTCTACTCCCTGGGCAGGAGTAGAATCAGGCTGCAAGTAAATAAGTCATGAAACAAAACATAAGAATCCAATATGCTCCAGCTAGGAACAAAAACTACTAACTCAGGTAGATACAAGAAGAAGAAGGTTCCCTTTACTCATTTTTACAATTCAGTTAGTGATGGACAAGTAAGTTTACAGGCTGTGGGCAAAAGGTATTTTGACCTCCATTTGTTACTGGGTGATGGAGTGAGATTGTAGCTTCATGTGTAATTTCTAGTTAACTGGCAGCCAGGCCTAGAATGAAAATGGTTACAGAAAAGTCAAAGCCACATATCTGCACTAGCGACAGCCTGCTAAATATTATGTCATATTCAATTTTCAAGTCATTTTTCAAATGATTTTAATTAGATATTGTTTCAATCTCACGTGCATTAATTTAATTTCTGATATCAACATTTCAGCTTTCAATCTGCTCAGACGCAGTACCTTGCTGCCTGGAGTAATTTAAAATATCTTTTGCATCTCCAGCAATTTTCAGGGCACACATCCTTTACAACCTGCTCTAGCCAATAAAATTAACAGATGGAAATTCAGGCAGTGTTCACCACTCCCAGTGCACCTTTGGAATCTCACAGTATTTGCTGCAAGATAGACAAATCTACATATACACAATCAAGGAATTTTCCATCTCTGTTTGTCTTTAATTCTGTTAAAAAATACACAAAAACTCAATTTGTCAGGCAAATAGCACTGCATATTCCCAGAAGAGAAAAATTGTCCCATACTTGAGTAGCTAGCAAGGGTTGTATCTTTTTAAAATATCTTTCACTAAAATTACGTCACTTTCTCTTCTCTAAAACATTTACTTCCCATGTCCCCAAAGTCCCATGGCCAGATAATATTGAAGCTTAGAGCAGCAAAGATCTAATATATCAGGACCTTGCATAACTCTCTGTTTGCATAGATCAGACATGTATTTTAAGCATATTCTTTCTGCCTGACTGCCTGTATTGATTTATTTTTACTGATTTAATAAATAGCTGCTCAATTATATGTTTTCCCGTAACTGATCTTTAAAATGAGCACACTGCTATTTTAAAATATGATATTTAAATTATAGTAAAGGAGTTTGGTATATATTAGATAATATTTTTGCATTTCACTGGAGCATTTATGTTAATAGTGGGCTCCTTCTCTCTTAAGTCTGTCTCAATTAAAATGTCAGTTGAAGTTCCCTCACTAGTCAAGAGGAGCAAACAGGTATCACCGGAGGCTGATTTATTTCATCTTGAGATAGGTATCATTTTCTCATCATATATAAACATATATGATGAATATATACGATCATATATATGGATACATATGGAAATATTTTGGGTCAACCAATCTTTTTTTTTTTTTTTTTTTTTTTTTTTTTTTTCCACAGGCAAACCCTTGTAAGAAACATATATATACAAACTCCAAAATACTTCAGCAGTAAAACAGCCTTACAGACAATGTAACAGCTACGGAGAGGAGTTTTGAAGGCACAGTGTCAACTTGGGGCAGCTTCTGGACTCTTCTCACAGAGGCCACCCCTGCAGCACCCATGCTACCAAACCCTTGCCAAGAAAACCCAATACAATGCAAGGGTTGTTTTCCTGAAGTATAAACAATACCAGTTCATATGAATTATTGTTGTAGAAATGCACATCCTTTATCTCTTGTAGATACTGTCTTGCAGAGCTTCAGAAACCCATTTTAAAAAATACTCTCCTAAATCATGTAAGTCCATATCCATCAACAGAAGAGTATTGAGTACTAAGAATAAATACAGCCATGCTTTAGTTCTGTATGTTTTACAATAGATAACATACTTCAATGAATTTTCAACAATGACAACTTTTAATACTGTTAACCACTTTACCAGTAATAATTACATGCTTCATGTTTCCTTATGCTTTATACAGTGTATGTATGTGTAAAAATTTGCTTGCATACTTAAAATATGGATCCAATATTTATAGCTAAAGGTTTACTAATTCAGCCTGTGTTAGCAGAAAATGAAAACAAAACAAAACAAAAACAAAAACAAACAACAATATAAAAGTGTTTTTCCACCATGGGAAATCAGAAATCAAAACATCAAAATTTGTTCAAATAAAGATTCTCTGGTAAGTTTCATCTCCGTACAGAAAACTCAGATAAAACACTGCAGCATGCTGAGCAGAAGCCAGAGCAGAATATGCTCAAGTAGACCAATGCAGCATGAGCACTGATGCAAGTGCAGACCATTTTTCTCAGTGATCTTCTTTCTGGGCTGAATGTTAATGTCTAGACCAACATTTTAATTGTACTTTTTAAAGTCCCAGTCAGCTTAACATTAAACTTCATCATCATATGTTCAGCCTTAACATTTACAAATTACAAGGCAAGCTTTGTGGTCCTAGGGGATGGAGGGTAAGAAGGACCATCTGGATCTCTCTCAGCCATTCCTAGTGTGGGGAAGGCTTTGCCTCCTCACCTTCACAACACTGTGGAAAGTAACACTCCATAAAATGAGCTTAAGGCCAAAGCTGCTTCTTTTTCCTTTTAAATGAACGGGATTTTGGAATAGCATTATAGAAGAACAGTTTAGCTGCCTTCTTTTATTTATAGTTAAGGATTTAACAGATTGTTTTAATTTTCTTGTGATGAAAATACTACAAAAAAATCAAACACTTAGGTAACAGTTAGTTGGCTTTTCAAGGGTAGCTACATATTCTAGACTTGTGTATCTGCTTTTTGCTTCTATTTGAATATTTTCTCCTTCCATATATCTCATTTTAGTCCCTCAGGATATCCACTGCATCTCCTTTCTGTGTATTATTATTTTCATATAGTCATTGTCTGTACTCTTGAAAAATATAAGCTACTATGTAAGATCTGTTCCTTGTCCTTTTAGCATTTTAGGAAAAGTGGAAAAATTAGAAGTTTCTATGGCCATCTCCATCTAATGCGAACAAAAATATTTAACTACCTACTCTCTGGGGAGAGTAATATCTAAAATATATTTTCTTCCATGTTCTCTCTTTTCTAACAGTACTAATTGTGGTGTTTTCTAAACAGAAAGAACCAGGAAAGTGATTCAGAAGTTGCCACTTAGGATGGTTGCAGCTTCACAGAAATTAAAGAATTACAGCTATCTGGACTTTAACTGCTCTTGTGTGGTTTCTCTGAAATGGATATGTCATTGAGGCAAAGTAAAGGATTAGACTATCCTTCCAGGAGCCTACCTGCTAAATTTTCTATCATTTCCATTATTATTATTATTATTATTTTCAATAGGAAACAAATGAAAGGACTTGGGAAAAGAGAACTAAGAACTATTGTTGCTCATTTATAGCATGTTTCCACACCTCTGAAGACTCATCTGGAAAGTACACTGACCCTCTTTGATATTACAATACATAATGTTTAAAAGTACAGAGATTGGCTTCTAGCTATTAAGCCTCATTTTCATTATGCTATACTTTTTTAGCATTCCTGTTTATACCACTTGGAGACTTCTCATGGAAACAGCCTGAAATATAGTGTGTAAAGCACACTACAGCCTGTAGATGCTGTAGTGTGTTTGCATTGGTATATGAGAAATTTAAGGGGCAATACCACTAATTCTCAGCATGCCAGACTGTCTCTATTTTTAATAAATACACATGCAAGAACTTTCATTTTTTTCCCCAGTTTTTTCTTCAACTTCCACAGTTAATAAAACAGTACCCTCTAGGTTCATTTCTTTAATGATCCAAAACACGACTACAAGCCATGCTATTTGTTATTCATCTGCAACTACACTTAATGTCATCCTCATGGCACAAATGTAACAAGACTGAGTTGGGAAAACATTAGCAATATTTCAACTGACTGGTTCACTAAATCATGAATAACACAGCTAATGCACAAGGTCATTCACTAACAAAATCTATTTGCTGTGCCCTCAGAATAAAATGAAAATATTTATTACAAAGGATGCCACTAGTAACAAGAGTCACAATAAAGCTTTCAGGTGGGAGTGAACAGGGATGATGTTAACTTGCCTATCATTACTCATAATGATTTTTCATAATACCATTCCAAAGAAAATCTGGAAGGCTATTTTGTTAACTTTAAAAGAATTACTTAAAAAAATAAATTTAACAAAAAGTGGAAGATTCTGGAAAACATGCTTGTAAGTTCTGAAATAGAGGACCAATGTTTTTTAAGAGCCCTTTAATCACATCATTAAAAAAAAACAAAACATCATGTTTACTGTTGGATGGGTGAAGTACAAAATAAAGAGGATGAATGCTTTTCTACAGAAATGACTGAGTCCTAAATGCATTTATAGAATTTGCATATGCAAGTGTGCACATGTATGCACATTTGATAGGAACAATGAGAAGGATTTAACAGAAAAGACCTATGTATGTGAAGAATTGTTGCTTTGCAGACCATCAGGACAGCTTTACAGGGAAAGGTTAAAGTGCTTATTGCTAGTCTCAGAAGACCTTTCTTCAGAGTTTGTTCAGAAGCTATCAGAAGTACAAATCCTATGCACCAAAAACCCAGTGAGTGTTTCCACATTTTCTTTTCCTCAGAGCCATCTTTACTTTAGGCAGAAAGGATTGCTGAAGTCATACTCCAAATATCATTATCACTATTATTATCACTATTAATGATTTATTATTATTATTATTAATGTATCACCTGAAATTCTTCTCAGAGCCAGGACCCTCATGAGTACAGTACTGTGCAACACAAAACTAACAGGTGGTTCCTGTGCAAACTACTTTAAATCTACCAAGCATCTGGAGACTGAACAGCTACAAACAGGAGTAAAATGACAAAGAATTAATACTAGGTAACAAAATAGCAGCCTACCAAAGCAACATCCATCCACACAGCATTTTTTCTCTTATTTTTTTTTTTTTTTTGGCACAGGAAATGATGTGATCAGCTTAGCCTTATAAATCCTTTAAAAGCTGCAGTACTTTCCCTGCTTCACTGTTTAGAGGAGCAGAAGAGATTTACTGGCAGGGGTTAAAATAAGGAGAAATGGCAGGAAAGGGCACTATGATCAGCTCTCCCAGAACTGCTGGAAGCAAAAGCAAAGCTTTCCTCTTCTGTAATTGGAGTGATGGGGAGATCTCTCTTTTGCAGTAGGCTTAACCCAGTGCTTATTGGCATGAGTCACTGCTGGCATCGTCTCTCTTCTAACAATGCTCTGAAAACATTTTTTCAGACTTCTTTACAAAGTGTTAAAAAGGATACGTGGGCTTCCCCGCTCCCTGTAGGTTCAGTTCAACCCTAGTGGATTATAGGTCCGATCATAAACCTCTTGATGGGCAAAATGCCATTCTGTATTTCAGAGCTCTGTTCACTTTGTGGGGGAATCCTATGTTCAGAAAGAAAAGCATTTCTGTCACATTGTTTTTTAAAAAGAAATCATTAAGAAACTGCAGAAATAATAGAACAGAAGAAGATTAATTGAGAGAGTGGGAGGTTGTGGACTAATGCTCTTTATCAAGAGGTATCCCTGCAGGTAAAAACATTTACTGTCACTTAAAATGCCAGCTATGCACTCTTACAAGTACCCCTTCATCCTTTTGACAAAATGTGCATCATTAGCAAAAAATCTTCCATTCGTACTTTCTGAGCTTTCCTGGTAAATTTTGAATGACATGGTTTACAGAGCAATGGCAGAGGCAGTTCCACCAGCAGATATCAGATACGAGGCAGAGGTAACCTCTGTCAAGGGTACGAAAACCACGTTCATTGGCACTGATGCATTCAAAAGAGGACATCGGCCCACAGCCTTTATGAGACTGTCAGACTTGTATGGATTATGCAATTTAACACATAGAAATCATTACTGCATACAATTTACGATAAATGTAAATGAAATGACTATCCGCTTTATGCATACACGGGCATAGGTCACTATTAGAGTGTCAGCAATTTCAAGCAATTTCTGTATGCCATTTTCTGCAAAAATTAGCACAATAGCTTCCTTATGGGGTGAAAATCCATAGTAGAGTTAAAAGCTTGGTGAGATGTTTGTTCCATTTGGGCAGGCAGACTTTCTCCCAAAAGGACAGGCTCTAAGGCCACCTAGGGCTATGCACGAAAGCCATCCATGCAGCACCTTCCCCTCCCTCAGCACAGGCAGGTTTCTAGAGCTTTTCCTGCATGTATCTTTGCTAAGCACCAGCCTTACAAGAAGTATTTGTTACTGGAGAAGAGAAGGAGCTATCAGAAGGCCAGTAAATATAATGGCTTCCTTAAGAAATAATATTGTGAGGAAATGGTTTGCATATATACTGACTCCTTTCTGTAGCCTGCTGAATCCATGACTGATTTCTAAAGGAAAGGATGTTCTCGTGAAAGAAATTTAAAATTCCTTATTTATATACATAAATTATATTATTATTATTATATTATTATATAATATTATTATATTATTATATTCATATTATATATATATACATTATATATATACATTATATATATATTAAATATATATAATACACCAGGGTCCTACACTAATCCAAACATATGCATGTAATATACATAACATGTATGTCTCAACATAAGATATATACATACTGCTTATTCCACCCACTACCCTTCAGAAATGAATACAGAACAGCAGTATAAACATAAATTAAGTATGAGGTATACATCCCCACCAATCGAGATGAATATATATTATTATCCCTTGACCCCTTCTTAATGTTCCATTTTACCATGTTTCTAAAATATTTATACCATACAGGGTGTTAAATTATAGCAATTAAGACCATAGTATAGTTTTATTAATATTTCATCAAGAATGTTTCATAATTTGAATTTCCCCTGTGCCCTTCTGTTGCTTTACTGTACACTGTGGAGATGGAGGGCAGTTCTGTTTTGTTCCTCTTCGTCTTTGCAGAACTTTACCAGCATTCAGCTTTATTTAGCCTGTGTTTTTCAGCTACTGTTTTTTTACTCAGTGACAGATTCATGTAATATGTTGGGGTCATTAATGTCCAGTTCTGCCCCCTTGAAAAATAAAGACATCAGCAAACTGGAGAGAGACCGGAGAAAGGCCACTGAAGGGCTTGGAGCATGACTATGAGGAGAGGATGAGACAGATGGGTTTGTTCAGCCTGGAGAAGAGGATGCTACATAGTGAATTAACTGCTGCCATCTGACACCTAGGCATGGATATAAAAAGATGGAGCCAGATTTCTGCAGAGATTCATACCAAAAGGATGTGAGACAAAGTTCATGCCACAAGTTGGTATGTATGAAAATCTTGTTGGACAAAAGGAAGAAACTGTTCACTTAGTGAAGCGGTGATGGTTAAGCACTGGGGCAGGTTGTCCTGAGAGACTGTAGAATAATTTTTTGATATTTCCAAAATTCAGGTGGAGCAGGGCCCTAAGAAGTCTAACTTCAGATTTGGCACTGCTTTCCATAGGACATTGGACCAAATGACCTCCAGAGGTCCTTTCCAACTTAAATTTTTCTATGACTATAAATATATATATAACATCTTTAAAGGCAGTGACTCTTCACAAGAGACTATAATTCCATCCTGTCATTTTTGAAATACTGATGAACCCTTACTTGAAATGGGCACTGCTTGTTTTTATGAGGAAAGGTTGCTGTCCTCCAGAGTGCCATCACTGCTCAGACTCTGGTTCAGCAAAGCATTTTTATTTCTGGTTCAGTCTGTTCTTATGCAGCAAAGCACTTTAAGATATGTTCAGCTGATGAGTCATGGTCCAAAAGCATTAGAGAGGAGTGAAGAAGAGAAACACAGAAATTTGGGAAAAAATCAAACCAAACTAATGTTTGGGGTCCTCACAGCAGTGCTGGGTTTGCTAGGTTTTGACAGCAAAACCAGAGAGTTTGGGAAAACTGGAAAGTGGAACATTATGTGAATTCGGAAAAAAAATGGAATGAAAGTTTCTAGCCAAGTTTTTTAAAGAAAGCAATAATATTGGAAACAGGCAAAGAGTAAATAGAAGAAAAGGAATACAAGCAAGAATAAAGAAACAGCATAATTTCTTCCCCAAACAGAAAAATTTCACTGCATAAATGGCATATGATTAAAGGAAACCACTGTGTTTTACAGCTGCCAAAGCATAAGGCAGATAGACACAAAGGTAGAGGGGGAATGGAGACAGACTTAGGGAAAGAGTGATGAAGGTTATGGAAAAATTACCCAGGACTTCTGACTAAGTTTGGCTATATTTTGCATTCTGTATTCCAAAGACGGATTCACAATGCACTTTTAAAACGTCTAGAAAGTAGGCATTTAGTAAAAGCTTCTCACCTACTTTCCCTACAGCTGACAGAGAGATAGAGGCTGTTCCAGACAGCACTTTGTCCTCTCTTAGAAATGCATTCACATGTGTGATATGGAAATAAGAAGGTGATCTCATGAGGAAGACGGAAACTGAACTAATGGGTAAAAAAATATAAGATGGAAAGAAGAGGATGCCAAGGTCTGCTAACCAAAGTCTTGGTCACCCAGACTGTAACATGAAGGGTACAATTCTCTGGCATTGTTTTCTCATAAATTTGAGACTATTCTTTTGAGCTCAGAATTGATAGAAATGTCAGTATTTTTTCTCAGTCTATATACTTGTATCTTTTTACATAATGCATGATATTATGTAGTAGTGAATACGATCGATGATTGACTTAATTTAGTAATGAAATGCAAGAGTTAAAATTAAATTTGCAAAATATTTCCTTAATTTTCAGACATAAGGACAGTTTTTACCAGGAACAAGGAACAGACTGCTTTTTTTTTTTTTTTTTTTTTTTTCCCCTAAATAATTATATTTTGCGTGTGTGTGTATTGCAATTATGCTGCATTAAATACTTTGATGACTTGTTTCAGTCAATACTCAAATACTCAGCACCCTATTTTCAAACTAATGGAATGTTACAGTTGTTATATTTTGATTTGAAAAACGCAGCATTTTGTGTATTATAGGAATCGGTTTTGATTAATTTCTGATAAGATCTACAAAAAGATTCCTCCCCCCAAAAAAGTTTCCTGAACAAACAAAGTTGACAAATTATGACAAGGAACAAATGCCTGCAGGGTTATCCTGAAAGGATTCGGATGTTTTGGGAATTTATATAAATGAAGGCACCAGCAAAACAGCACAGCTCTCTATATTACATTGTCACATAGCAGGAAGAGTTGATGCTCCTTCAGGTAACATTGTGCCACATATAAAAAATGAGCAATTCTGAGCAATTAGTTTCACCAAATGTTGAATGAGAATCTGAACTTCCTGCTGTCTTGCAAGTGAAGCTATGAAGGAGAAAGGAGGCTTGTTTGTCACTTTTAGGATGGGTGAGAAGATGAATGCAAGATAATTAACAGGTTGCTGCGTCTCTTGTTTCTGATAGCCAACTTAATTAGAAGTTCTGTAATTTTGTATCTGGACAATTCCTTGGGTCAAGTTAGGAATTTAATTTCCACAAAACCTCATCCATAATGGGTAAAAGTGCCAAAGTCTTGTAAAATGGAGATATATGTAGGATATAATTATATGTAAAGTGTATGTGTTTTGTGTGTATGATGTATGGTGCTGGAATGGGATTTGCATATATTTGAATATTCATTAGATCTTCAATATCTTGTGAAACAAAATGCAATAAAGGAAGGAATAGAAACAGAGATAACAAGGAGAAGATGCATCTCTTTCATTTTCATAATTTCACACTGTATAATGATCTACCCATCTATTTTCTTATTTAAAAATATCAACAAGATGTTTGATATTATAAATAACATTAAATAATAGACATTAATAATACATTATAACCTTGCATTCAATTACAATCTTTAAATTAAATTCAAACATATTAATACTTAAATAATAATTAATATAAAATTAAGCTTTAAATATAGGACTGTAATAGTTTGTGGAAATTATATTAGTAGTTATAGTTCAAATACCTTAAGAACATAAGCCTATCTAAATCAAACAGCAAGCACGGTCGACAGTTCATCAGAAGGAATCAAAACCCACCACTTACCTGACAATTACAAAATATAAATACATTTTCCTTTATCATATCAATCATAATACTGCCTGTACCCCATTCTGTTAAACTATTATTGCCTGTACAATTTTATTATTAACTTAAGATACACTATGCCACATTTTAAAATTATTATTTCAGCAGCAATAGTGTTAAAGGAAAGTAGCATTTTTATAAAACCTAATACATCTGAGGGGAAAAGCACTCAGAGTATCTAAATATGTTTTTTATGCACAGTTTGAACTCCAGCTGTTCAAAGTGAAGTGTCGCCTTTGGTGTGGAACATGAAGTACTTGGGATAGAAAAGCAGAACAGCATCAAAGGAACACCAACCATCTGATGCCACCAAATACATGTATTGATTTCAGATTCTGAAGGCTTCCTTTACCTTCAATATGAAGATCTAATGAAAGTTTGAACTGACCCCAGTAAGTTTAAATCCTGCTTTAACTAACGCGATCTTTGAGAAGGACATAGGAGTTATTCTATCATTATGCTTGTTATCAGAAATTGTAATAGTAAGATAGTAATTCACAGAAAGATGCATGACACTTCGGGCTTTTGAACTACAGACATTACAAAAACTACAAATGTTACCCACATTTACAATCCTCACTAGACCATGAAAAATAAACTATTTTGAAATAGTTTTTATAAAGTAGGCAGATGTTACTTTTTTTTTAAACATCATCATAGTTAAAATTCATCATAGTTAAAATAATGATAAAATAACCATCATCATAGTTAAAATAACCCTTTTTTGTCCCCCAGTGGTTAATATTATATATCATATTTTCAGCATTTGACAAACCATAAAACAATTAAATTAATTTGGGTATTGAACTTTGGCATCGAGTCTTTTTTCACACTTACTGCAGCTTTTCGTTTTATTCACTATCTATTTTACTTATTAGTAAATACTGACTTTCAAAAGGACCATGTTCATTACTTCATTTGTAATAAAATCTGGACTTAGGAAGAAATTATAGAAACAAACACACACACAATAAATAAAGAAAAATAAAAATGCAAGGTTTGACTTAAAAAAAGTATTTTTTACTTTGTTCACCATTTGTTTTGAATTCTTCTAGAACTAAACACTTAAAAGGACAGAATAGAGATTAAAGCACAATTGAAACCATGTGTTTAATTTTAATGGAAATCATGCAAGGTGATGTTGAAAAGGAGACAACTGCTCTTTAACTAAACCAAATTAAAGGCAATCTTTTGGTGTTTTGGCTAGCAGGAAAAATATAATCCATTCTCCTTACAACCCTTTCCACATCTCCAAGTCATGTTTAAGATCATAATAAAGAAACTATAATTTGATTTGGCTATTTCACTGAATCAGTTTGGAGCAGTCTTTATCTGGAATTGAGACATTATAAAAAATTGTCTTCCTTTGCATGAAGTGAAGATGCATCAGTATGGGAGGGAGCATTGCACATATGTTCAACAATTTTTTTGAAGAACCAGAGAAAATGATTTTATGAAAAGTGAGAACAAAACAAGTAAACAACTCTCTTTAGCTTCCTTTATTGCCTTTGCTTTAAGTGTATTTTAAAATATGTTTTCTTAATGGATATAATTCTTACCATTGTTCATATAATTCACATCTGATCCATACACAGGCAAGCTCCCTGGCAGAGTCTGGAGCACATACTTGGGGGAACTTAAGACATTGCTAAATAATCATTGCATCTGCTACTCCTTTCATACAAATTACTATTGTAGAGCAGAGTATGTGTTTGTGCCCAAGCTGCCAAGGTGAAATGCTGCATCTCAGAATTCTCTGCCCTCCCCGAGACTGGCAGTGACAGGGCATGGCTGGCCACATGCCCCAGTCGGTTGATCTGCCATGGAAATGATAGCCCTTGGCAGAATAAATGAGCAGGAGCCATACATAACATTTCACATTTTGCAGCTAAAGCTGAGTATGTCTGCCCGAGTCTTGTAGCTGAAACTATCCTGTGTGCATCTCTGCTCAGCCCAATTAATCTCACTTTATTAGGAATTCAACTCTGAAAAAAAAAAAAAAAAAAAAAAAAAGACATTTTCCCTACTGAGCTTGCACTTTTTTTTAATGTTTTGCTATTTTATTTGAGCACAGTGTTCGTTACCTGCCTGATAAGACCAAAGGTGACTAAATACTTTGCAGTTATAATGATAGCATTTAAATATAAATACAAATTTATTATACAAAATTCTTTTACATGTCTGTAAATTCTCTCCAAACGGGTTGGAATTATGCCTTTGTTAGATCTAATTTGAAAAACAGGTTTTTTTTGTGCATAATTTTTATGCCATAACTCACAATTTGATTCAGGAATGAATCTTGGTGTAAGGTCATAACTATTTTGTGCCTCACTGAATTCACTGGCATGATCCATAGAGGCACTGTCAAATGGGAAACTTACCCTTTTGATTTTACAGGGTCACATTTTCATTGGGGTTCAGTTCAATTCACTTGAAATTTAACTGCTGTGCATTGATTACAGTTGGACACAAAAGGAAGCAGAGCTGCTTCTGTTTTGTGATTTGGAAGGAAATATATCCTTTATACAATAATACCCATGTCAGTTAAAGCCTTCGTCTTCGATATGAGACGAGAAGGTTGTGAACGAATGAGATAAAAGTGATTTGCCCCAAGTCACCCAGCAGCCTACTACCAGAACTGGAAATTCCTCACTGTCCTGAAGCCAGACTTAGTGATACTGCATTACATCCCTTGGTACAGCAGTGAAAAATGTCTATAAATATTGATTGTTTAACATGTTCACCCCAGCCTGGAATTTGCAATCAAACACAACCATGGAGTATATGCAAAAGTAAAGCAAAATTATAGATCTAAAGAATATAAAATTATAGAGCTAAAGAAAATACCTCATATTTACCTTCAGCTAAATGCCATTTTTCTGAAGAAAGATAAATAAAATTCTTCTGGGAAGAGGAGAAGCTACCTTTGACAGAACAGCAACAATCAATGCACAATAATAAAATCATAGATTAACCAAAGGGTTCTTTATTATAAATACATCTAACAATTCATTGTACTTGGTACTTTGGGCCCATTTAAAATTGAGCTGATAAAGCAACAGTATTTCTTAGAGTGATAACCAGCACACTGATTTTCAGAGAGGTCAGAGGCTTACTTGTTTATTTATCTGAAGTAGTCTTTTAGCTCTCTGATCTCCCCAGTCTATTGTCATTATTAGTCTTCCTTGAGTTCTGCTTTTCAAATACCTTGTCTCCTGCTCACTTTGCATTTCCTATTCAGCAATTTAACCCTACAGACAGTTTATAAAACAAGATAAAAATCCATAAATTAGGCGTCCATGGGTGCTTGTGCCCTATATCTTTGTCAAGGATGATCACAATCAAATGCTTGTTTCTTGAGACAGGCTGTCAGCGAGCACAATTACAGGTTCTCAACTTGTCCTGCCTTAACACAAGTTAGAAGTAAGGCTCTTGTAGCAAGGGAAATAGCTTCATACTCATTCTTCCTATTTTTCCTTGAGCCTATTTTGTTAATTCTATTTATTTTCTTTACAGTTTCTAATTAATTCTCTTTTGCAAAAGCAAAACCCTATTACATATGCCAAATTTATATTCCTTTCAAAGATAGTGTGAAAACTGGAGTGAAATGCAAATGCAGCCAAGCCAGGTTTAACCTGGGGCTTTGGCAGCTCTGCCATGTCACCACAACAGTGTGAATGAATACCAAGGTGAGGTGCTGGTCCAAGGCACCACCTTTAAACTGCCAGCAGCACCCCCAGTACTTTAAAACCTTTGGAACATTGGTGTATTTCTGATCTTTTGTTTCCTCATGTGAAGATAAAATCCCACCATTATTATGTTGAGCAGAATTTTTGCCGTGTACTTAATTGAGATCAAAACTTAAACATACATATATATAATATATAATTAATTTGACTTTAAAGGAAGACATGCTAAGGACAGATAATATGACTTAAATCCATGACCTCTGGCCCTTGGATAGTAGGAAGAGTAGACTCAGAATCATATTTCCTGTAAGTAGTAATAATTTTTGGATGGATGCTGTGGACCATCATAATCTGAAGCAGGACCTATTACAACAAATTCCAAATTGTGGTCTATTGAGCAAGATGATAAGGTTGTAATAGACCCCTATATACCATAGGTCATTATGATGAAGTTTAGTGAGGGGGAAAAAAATATTTTTTCTGGGAGGAAATTCGTACCTTTAAAAGATTCATTCTAAAGTGAGCCTTAGTACATTGCCAAAAAAAAAGAGAAAAGTAGGATGATGTTGTATTGGCTTTGTGTCTTTTTAAACTTCTCTAGGAACCATGAAATATTGGGAAAATTTGCAGTAGTTTGTGAGCTTTCCTATGCCTTAGAGCCTCTTCAGGGTTCCTTTCCTGTCTGTATTGTGGCACTACCAGCAGTCCCCACTCCACCACATAACTTCTTTTCTTGATACTTGTCTCCCTCATCATGCTCACCCTAATATGATCCCTAAGGAATCCTCACAGGACAGGCTTGAAGTCTTGTGTCAGAGTAACTATTCCAAGAGTCTACAGACACCTGTGGATTTAACAACCCCGTACTTCTCTCCCTGCATGCTGCAAACAATTAAATGTAAGTCTCTCAACTTCATTTCCTATTTCTTCTTAAAGGAAGAAAATTTATCATCTTAAATATGAGCAAGCATCTACACAGCCAAGCAATGCACTGAAACTGGAGTACATCTCAGTCATGACTTCCACTACTCTCTCCTGGCTGCCACATTTTCTGCTTCTAGCAAATATTGCTGGTTGCACTCATAGCATACAAACCATTAATTAGTTCCCTTTGGTTCCAGTAATTCAGGCAGTTTTTTACCCTTGCACTAATCCACTCATTGAGACTGAAATGTCTGAACTTGAATTCTGACATAGGAGACTATGTCAATAGCCTTGTTTAGGTCAAAGTAGATAAAATCCACTGTTCTGTGTTCATCCACTGAGACTGTCATTTCATTGCAGAAGGCAGTAAGGTTGGTCAGGCATGATTAGCCCTTGATTAATCCATGCTGGCTAGTCCCAGTCATCGTCTTGTCCTTCATTTGCCCAGAAATAGCTTCCAAGAGAACACAGTTGATAATATTCTTTAGACCAAAGTGGCCTCTAGTTTCTTGGGTCATTCTTTCTGCTCTTTTCAAAGATGTGTGCAATATTTGCATTTCTCCAGCCATGCCCCCATATCTTGCTACTTTTTAAGAGAATAGAGTGGCCTTCTGCTGATTTCAGCTACCTTTCTCTGCACCCTTGTATGCATCCCATCTTGTCCCAGGACTTTTCTGTATTAAGATTTCTTAAGAGATCTTTGACTCAGTCACCTTCTATTGTTGTAGATTCTCTTCTTGAAAACTGTCTCTGCATGTAAAGTCCCGGCAGACCTCTTTGGTGGAGGTCACAAAGACAATACTGAGTAAATCTGCCTATCTGCATTTTCTGTTACTAAATCACCTGCCTCCTTCAGCCCTCATGAAAACCCACATTTTCCTCCTTTTTTTTTTTTTCTTTCTTTCTTTCTTTCTTTCTTTCTTTCTTTTTTTTTTTTTTTTTTCTAATGCAGTGGTAGAAGCTCTTCTTGTTGCACTTGATGTCACTTGCCAGTTTGAACTCTGGTGCAGATTGGCTTTCCTAGCACCATCCCAGGTTCTATATTCTTTCTATATAGTTGTAGCCTTCTCTGTCTTTATATACCCTGTTTGTGAATTCAGTCATGACTGACCAAGCCAGTTTCCTGGCACCTCTTTTTCCTGAGTAACAGGACAGAGCATTCTCCTGCTTTGTTGTTCCTATAGACATGCCAGCTCCCCTAAAAAAAACCTAGGAAGAACCATCAGGGTGTAGTAGCAGGCTTGCTACTCACCTACATTTTACAAGGTTACTGGCCTGGGATAGTCTTGTACCTCAAAAACACCCTCCTTATGACCATAACCCTTCACTCTGACTGCATTCCCTCTTGGTTCGATGTCATGGCTCATAAACTGCAATAGTCCATACCTTGGCACCATATGCTGTCATTTACAATTTCTGCAAGGTATTTGCTTCTAAATCAGACAAGCTGCACAGTTATAAATTAGATGTGAGGCAGGAAAGAATCAAATCAGTGAAAAGCAATGCTGTCATGACTGATGTTGTCTGTATTTTGGAAAATCTGTTTTGTTCTGGTGACGCTGGGTGCACCAAGAATTGCACACCAAGTTTTACTGCTTCACATCATTTTTCAGTCTTGCCATTTTGAAAAGGTTTAAAGAATGTCTATTCCGCCGTATCTTAGGCATCATGAGCTTTATTCATCCTAACTTACAGATACATTTTTTTGAGAACTTAAAGATACATTTTTTGAGAATTTTAACAATTTTTAAGTGCAGCATACTCTAAATTAATTCAGACAGGTGACCCCAAAATGCAAAGGCAACAATATTTGAGGCCTCAGAGCTCTTGTGGTCTTACTGCATTATCTCATCTCACAGCATTTCAAAGTCTTCAAACAAGTATTCAGCCCATCTGAAAAAACTTTCTGCCTTCAGGAACCAAAGCTCCAGGGTTTTTGATCTCAACTCTTTAAGTCTTTCCTTAATCTTAAAGGCTTTAGATCTGGTAACTCCTTCTCTGCTGACAGACCTTGTTACTAGAACATGCAGGGTCAGAATGAGATTGCTGGCTCCCATTTCAAATGATTCTATGTGCTTATTTATTTATTACAACTAATATTTTTTTTCTTCTATGGAAATCAGATAACTGGAAAATTATTACTCCTTTGGTCTTTCTTTACTTGACATTTACCAAAAGGTACTACTGAGGAATGAATATTAAAATTGTCAACATGTGACTCCCAAACTCTTGATGTTCTTGTGGTTCTCTCTCTCTCTCTTTTTTTTTTTTTTTTTTTTTTCTCCCCAAATTAAAAAAGCCTATAAAATAAACAGTTTGGAATTCTGTATATCCTAAGAATGTAAAGCGTTCCATGTAGAGGAAATGATATAGAGCCCTTCCTATAAGCCAAATGGGAATTTGTTTCATGCTGATTTTGTTTTCATTTTGCTAACACTAGTCCCCTTCAGACCTTGTCTCCACCCTGTAGTTCTGAGTGTTGAATCTGAGTTTGAATGCATGAGCCAGAGGGGGGTGAAGCAAAAGGCCCTATCTCAAGCAGCAGATAAGGGTAACATGAGGTAGGTTTGGGAAAGGAGAACCCTTGCTAGTAATTTGAAGGATATAAATAACTAAGAAGAGAAATTCTCTCAGAAAGCCCATAGAGCACAGGACTGGAGCGGAATTCAGATAAGATGCATTAATATAAGTTCAGGAAAAAATAATTCCTAAAGGTGAGATCTATTACATTGTGAAAGAGGCTCCTGCTGGAACTAGTGAGAGGTGAATGGTTTGGGTCATTTAAAATTGAAATGGACAAAATGCTGAAGGATAGTTAGTAGGGCTCTTATATCATTGAAATGCTTCACATGGAAGTATATTTACACTGTCAACACCAAGCATTTCAATTCTTTAAAAAATTGCTGCTATGCATGTGTGTCAAAGAGTCTATGTTTAGAAAAGCAAAATATAATATTCCCTTTATCACCCATTCTATGTTTCTTGTTATTATTCTGCTTACCAGTGGGTGTGGTTTTATTGCTTTCTTTCATATAGATGCCAAAGAACTGGAAAATGCACAGTGTTTATTGTATTATAGAGGGGTAGAGTTTAGAGTTTTTTCTTCCTTTGGAGAGTAAAGACCAGAATGAAATTGTCTTCTGCAATTTGATTTTTTTTCGCTGAATGGAAGAACACCTGAAGTGTTGTAGTGTGCAGAATATGCAATGTTACATTGCAGGAAATCTATTTCCCAAATAATTTTTCTCTTCTTAAGGCAGATATGTAGCTGCCACTGACAACAGAAATTACACAGCTACCATAGCAAACTGCTACATCTTGCCCTTATGGCCATTTTGTTGCAACAGTTTTCAAACACTTCATATCCTTCACTAACCATAAGAATATCACATACACATGATT
This sequence comes from Oxyura jamaicensis, assembly GCF_011077185.1. NCBI lineage: Eukaryota > Metazoa > Chordata > Aves > Anseriformes > Anatidae > Oxyura > Oxyura jamaicensis. The sequence goes on from NC_048894.1 coordinate 9,731,337, forward strand.
TTTAACTAGCATAAAATTTCATATATAGAAACAAGGAGACTTATCGTTGTTGCTTACTAATGCCTACACTTTAGAAGCATAGTTTCTGTGGGAAAAAAAAAAAAAATCTGCATGCAAATACAAAAGGACAATTCATACAAAACTGGGCTGAAAATCAGCAGGTGTTTTAAAGTATATATCTCTTTGAACAGAGAATGTAACATTACCCACTATACAAACCCCAGACAGCTGAGAACTTTTGGTCAACCCTAAGTTTGCTATAGCTGAGCATCTCAGCACAGCTCTGCAAGCCTGGCTCTCCATGGCCCCAGCAGGACTTTGCTGATAGCTGGTAGCCCAGATGACTTCTCATAGTAAATTTGACACCAAGCAGACATAGGAGGTTCTCTTTTAAAAAGTTACACTTGGTAGCAAAACCATTTAATCTGGCACTTTGCCTGGGTTAATTAGTCCTGCAGAGAAGATGAGTAAATCAGTTCAAAATACCATGATGTAACCAACCTGCTCTTCATACCTGAGTTGGCTCACTAAATGCTCTCAGGTTCAGGGTGCTGCAGTTATGGGTTACTATGTAGTGATGTATCCTAAGACATCAAAACACAGAAGGAAGCAAGCTAACCACAATGTGGAGAAAGAAGTCAAAATCCCATTTTCTATTGCATTTAGTCTCTCCAAAATGTAATTACCTTTGAAATAGATAACTGGGACAAAGCTCTTGACTGGACAAACCTATTTTCAAATCTTGGGCTTATATGAAGGCAAAGTAATGCAACAAGTTTGATGAACACATTTCATGGACATGTAAATTATCTATCCCAGAAAAATGACTAGATCTATTTTTAAAATATCTGTAGGTTGAATATTTTCTGGAATGTGACTCTGGCCAGAGCACTAATGTTAATTTTTCTTGGCTTAAACTGATGCAGTTTTCAAATTTACGAGGAAAACTGCCCCCCCCCCCCCCCAGAAAAAAAAAAAAAAAAAAAATTGAGAAAGTTATTGTAGAAATGGAATAAAAATCTCAAGTCCCTTTCAGTTAATCCACAGTCCAGCAGTGTGATTTTTTTTATGTTATAGTAGAACAGGATGGATACAACTGATTTTGAAGTCACAGTGAGGTAAAGAACATATTGATGACAAAAGATATATCTAGTTCTGAATAATTTTAAACTAAACTTAAAAAATACAGCTAATAAAGTAAATTCTATTGCTAGTTCTATTAGCATAGAAGAAAGCAAGAGGCACGGGTTTCAAGGGCATAACTCCAGGAATCTGAAATGTAAGCACCCTGTTTAATACTGCTGGAGCAGAAACACAAAGTATTTGACATGGACTTGAATGCTGAAGTTGTCCTGTTCTGATCTTATGTTTAACTAGCCGAGGAGTTATTGCTTCCTTCTGCATTTTCCACAACAAAAATGTATTCATTTAACAACTGTTGGAGCTTGTAAGATTCTATGATCTAATTTAATGTTAACTACTGTCACAGTCACAGAAAATCATAAATTCAAAACAATAGGTTGCTGAGAACTTTGTCAGAACAGGGTTACTCAATGCATGACCAAATCTGATCGTATTTCATATTGGTTACTTTGGTATTCATTCATAGTTTTAGAAATCCCACGAGTCTGCTTACTTGCCCATGTTTTTCATTTATGTGGATGACACCTACTTATCACAGGTCACCTAACACTTCCTAAATGCTTTTGTAATTTTACTGCTACTGTTTCAACTCAAAGTGCAATGTTGCTTGGAATAGTATTTGATCTGTATCAGTCACAGTATTTAATTCTTTGCTTCAAAGAATATTCTGGTATCATAATATAAATCCTATGGATTTCTGAATGTTGTTCCAAAGATCAAGCTTTCCATCTCAAGAGATAAGCTCGTGTGATTTTACTTATTAGTGTTTGTATACATGCACTCTTATTAGTAACAGTATTGTTGCTTTTCAAGCTCAGAACAAGATGCAAAGAAGACTTTGAACCATCAGAGTCTAAGGCTCTGTTTCTGCTTTCCCTGGATCACCTTTGATCCAAGCTTTTGCATGAGTTAAGAGTGTGTTGGCACTACGTTGGCACTGAACAAGATGTGGAGTGGCAGAAGGAGAAAGCCTGCAGTGATCAAGGCAAGGACACTGATGTGCAGATTGCAACTTTCATGTGAAGGAGTAGGACATTAAGCTAAAGAGACCACATTTGAAGCCAGGCCACAAGTAATAATAAGCTGATTGACATTTTAAACTTCAATGTTTCCTACTGTCTGTTCTGTTTCATACTTAAAGAAAAGATAGTGCCACCACCATCTACTTATTGTACATTCAGATCCACCTGCTGTGGTGCTAAGTGATGCAAAGAAAAAACCTCTAACTAGAAAATCTGAATCATGGATTTGTGATAGCTCACTGTTCAAAACTGAGATGTTGAAGTCCACACTTTATCACCTGTGTAATGACACAGGCAGATCTAGAAGGAAAATCTGTCATATCCTGGAAACCTTCCTCTCTCTACCGACTACAAGGGAATATGAAGTGACTAACACAGACTTACATGGCTAACTTTTGATGTTTAGACCACAGCAGATAAATGCTCTCCATGCTGTGAAAGAAAAAGTGACTTAGAAGGATGGAGCAGGGAACAATCAAATATACGCATCATTATTTTTTATTATTATAAAAGAAGAATTGGAAACACCACCTATATTCATCTGTCCCAACCTGCCCACTAAGTGATTTATGTTGACACCTACTATTAGACAAGATTTGTAAAAGAAGGCAACATCTTTTATTCAATGGATTATGCGGTTTACTTGTTTTTTACAGCTACAACAGTGAGTCTGAAATATTTTCACTGTTAGAGTCCTTCCTCCTCTCACATCCTTAAGGAACAGTACTGTAAGAATTTTACAATACAAAGAAAATAAGTGACAGTAAAGATACATTTTTAAAAGTAATTTAAAGAAGTAAATACTGGTTATCAAGTCAGGTTTAGGAGTTCCAAGTCTCAAATTAGGTAAAGAGTAATTATTTCCATAAAAATAGAAAATTATAAAATCAGAGTCATTACATAATGTATTTATTCAAATAACAGGTCAGGATAAACACTGATTATACATCCCTGTGAGAATGATTTGCATTCTAGCACATGCACACAGTAAATTAGAGACTGGGGTGCTATCAAACACAAACTCCTAAGAGGAATTATTGTATTTGTTGGTCCTCATCAAGTAATTCAATCAGTGCAGAGTTCACACTGAGCCAAGTCTTAACACAAAAATACATTGTAAGTCCATTACAGGAACTGCTCTAGTGAAGGTTGACCTTCTGGGAGTTGCACCTCTGCTCATCATGGCAATCTCAGCTGGCATCAGAGTTAGATGGACAAATCATAACATCCACTCTGAATAGTCATGCACCACTTCCCTATCTCTGCAATCAGCTGAGCAATCCCTTCTGTATTTCTTCCTACCGGACACGTAAAACAATGAATTTCTGCATGCCCTTGTAAGAACCTGCATTTGTTAGAACTGCAGAGTCCAATAAGCTTCAGTACAGAAGAAAAAGCCAATAAAAATACTGATTAAAGTGAAAGAAATGGCTTTGCCAGTAAAGTGCACTGGAAAACTAGCACTTCCGTGCTTGTGTGCTGATTGCCACGTCTGATAGGATCGTGTTTCATCATCAGCTCCTTTATTGTAAAACCACAGAGAAAGGACAAGAGAAAACAGCTTGGACTTTGGTGAGAAATCTAATATGTAACAAAAACAGAAGCACTGAAATAAAAATAGTGACATCCAGAACAAATTCTCCAAACCTGATTAAAATGGAAAATACTGGGTCGTGGGCTTTCTTGTCTCCCCCACAGAAAACTGAAGAAAAGACAAAGGGTAAATTCTGTTTGAAAACAGAAAGATGTTTGTGGAAAATGGAGAGGACATCAAAAAGGTTCTTCAGCATTTCCTGGACAAAGTCAGGCAAGTGGGCAAAGTCAGCAGCCTGGAAGTGCAGTGCCCAGTCACAGCTCCTAGGGATGAGTAGCAGTGGTGACTTTAACTTGTTGGTCTGTGGTGGCTCATGAGATGTCCCCATCACCAACAACTAGCTGCTATCTTACTCTTTTTCAGTGTCTTGCACCGAGTGGTGTTGAGGAATGGTGCTTTCTGTGCTCCCCAGTGCGGTATACATTTTCATGCTTCATCCCCTGACCTCACATCCTAGTGATGACATCCCCCACAGAACACAAAAGCAGATAAATGTGGAAAAAGTTATTATGTGAGCTTTGGGGGGAGGGTTTTTTTTCCCCAGTGTCAAGTTAAAAGAGGTTCCAGGTGAGAGGAAGCCAGCTGCATCTGCCAGGATAAAAAGACAGCTATTTGAACCTAATTTGATATTTTATTTCCAGCAGCCTAAAAAGCCTTCAGTTAACTAAAGGCCAAGTGATACTCAGCAGAAGAAAATTAAAAAAACTGTAGAGAGAGAAGGACGCTTTTTAGTCCCTCTAAAGTGAAATGCTGTGAACCATACAATTCCAATTTCAACCTCCCACTTAAGTATTCATGTGGATATCCTTTGCACTGCAGTGGGAGTAAAGGCACTCCCAAAGTCACAGTAATATAGCTCTTTCTCATGGCAATATACTTCAAAGGAATAGGTTTACAGATCTACTTACAGGTGCTTAGGATCGATTTGAAAATGTGTGAGGCATCAAGGCTCAGCTGACCTCACAGATTAAACATGATATGTCATTTCTTCAATAACTTGGGAAACCTTTCCAGGGCTGTCTGCCTCCCATAAATCTGGAGTTTAGTTAACCAAACAGTGAATAGGAACTTTTGTCTGTTTGCAAGTGGCTCTATAAAATATTTGATCATCAGAGGACTCTGTCACACTGTGAAGTATGTCACAGACACGGAAGCAACAAACATTATAGTAACATCCATCAATGCAAAAGAAGAAGAAAACAAGCAAATCTGGAAATCAGAACTAGGGAAGTGGATTTTTTAATTTTATGCAGTCAGATCAATTAAAAATGTATTCATGACCTAACAGAATGAGGTCAATTAAGATAACAGAGAAAAGAAAGGTTCAGACTGAGCCTTGTAGGAGTGAGTTGTGGTACAGTTTATGATATTATTTCTCACAGGCAAGTACAATTTTAAAACGTTTATGCTGTCTTTTGAAGCTATAAATACTCCAATATTTCTATTAACTAGAGAGAAGTTAATCTTCCAATTAAACAAATATTAGACAGTAATGCTAACAGTCCTCCTGGAATACATTTTTAGGCATATGAAAGAAGAGAAGGTGTCTGAGAACAGTCAGGATGAATTCACCAAAGGTAAAACATGTCTGATCAACCTCACTGCCTTCTCTGAAAAAATAAATAGATCTGTGCACATGCAAAAATATTTCCCTCTTTTAAGTGCGCTCTCGGCAGTGAAGAGAACATGCATAGGAATAATAGGTATCTTGCAGTTCTAGGTTATGATGTATATTCAAATTTCAACATATCTGAGACACCAGGAAGAAGCCTTACTTCATGGCAGAAAACATCAAAAACTTGAATATCAAATTATGATGCTATTGCAGTAAAGCTCATTTCATTCTGAAAACCCAAATCCTATCTCTATTTTTCCTTTAATGAGCATTTTACTGAGGAACTCTGATACTGTGAGGTTAAATAGCATCTTTAATTTCTCAGAGACAGGCAGAGGCCACGCAGGATGCCAGTAGTCCTCAGAAGCCTTTGATGAAGTACTCTACATAGCACTTGATGGACCCAAAATGCAGTGACTCCAATAGCTTCTTTCTATCAAACCTGAAAGAGCTCTCCAGGATTACTCTTCCTTCCTTCACCAAAAATCACAGAATCACAGGATCGTTTAGGTTGGAAAAAAACCTCTAAGATCATCAAGACCAACTGTTAACCTAGCACTGCCAAGTCTACCACTAAACCATGTCCCTAAGCACCACATGTACATGTCTTTTGAATTCCTCCAGGGACAGTGACTCAAATACTTCCCTGGGTAGCCTGTTCCAATGACTCACAGTCCTTTCAGTGAAGACTTTTTTCCTAATATCCAACCCAAACCTTCCTTGGTGCAACTTGAAGCCATTTCATCTTGTCCTATCACCTGTAACTTGGGGGAAGACAGAGACTCCCACCCAGCTATAACCTCCTTTGAGGTAGTTGTAGAGAGCAGTAAGGTGTCCCCTGAGCCTCATTTTCTCCAAGTTAAACAACCCCAGTTCACTCTACGGGGTCACGGTTTTTTTTCTCTAGAAGCCTTCACCAGCTTCATTGCCCTGGACATTCTGCAGCACCTCGATGTCCTTCTTGCAGTGAGGGGCCCAAAACTGAACACAGTATTTGAGGTGTGGCCTCACCAGAGCCGAGTTCAGGGGGACAATCACTTCTCTAGAGCTGCTGCCCACTCTATTTCTGATACAAGCCAGTATGCTGTTGGCCTTCTTGGCCACCTGTGCACACTGCTGGCTCTTGTTCAGATGGCTATCAACCAATACCCCAAGGTCCCTTTCTCCTGGGCAACTTTCCAGCCACTCTGCCCCAGCCTGTAGCGTTGCATGGGGTTGTTGTGACCCAAGTGCAGAACCCGACACTTAGCCTTGTTGAACAAGTTGGCCTCAGCCCATTGGTCCAGCCTATCCAGATCCTTCTGCAGAGCCTTCCTACTCTCCAGCAAAGCATCACTCATGCCTAACTTGGTGTTGCCTGCAAGCTTACTGAGGGTACACTTGATCCCCTCATCCAGATCATTGATAAAGATATTTTTAAAAAAGATATAAATATTAAATTAAATATAAATATTAAATAATATTAAAATAAAAGATATAAAATAATTATTTGTGGAAAGCCATACTTTTGACTCCTCCTTTCTCACTACAGGAAAGATATACATTGAATAACAAGTAGAAGTTGCTGACAATATTCAGCTGTAAACTGTTCTTCACTGACCATCACCACAATAACATTAGAAAGCCAACAACAATCAACATCAAAAATCAGCACATATATAAAGAGCAGCTCTGAAGATCTAGGGATGTGTTCACTCTACCCGTAGCTGAAAGCAGGCCTTCCATTTCCCAGGGCTGTGCAAACCTTTGGGTTTTATCGCTTTCCAAAATGCAATTCTGGATTGCATTAAACATATATTTTTAAATCGTTTGTAGCCTTCAAGGATTGTCACTTCATGCTAGACAAGGTATTAGTCATATATATGAGCCATTTGTGTTACTTCCTCTAGGCTGGACTATTTTGATTTACTATATCTGAAACTGAATGTGAAAATACTATACTGCTCTTTCAGAATTAGAAAGACATTCAACCACCAATCAGCTTAAATAATACTATTTTAAATAGAGAGTAATTACGGGACAGAAAGCACTAATTAGAGTAATGGGATGGAATCGTCAAAAAACACTAGTTACTTTGCACTGTGTGGCTGAAGCAAAGCATTCGTTGGTGCCATTTATGCTACAGGGTAGGTCACCTTTGCCTCCCAATACCACAACAATATGGTTCAGCAACCCTGACAGAAACACAAATATTTATTTTACATAAATGTTAATTTGTGCAGCATAGATGGTATTCATTCTTTTTTAGATATACACGAGAAGGCAACATAAATTAGGCAAAACAAATTTTATACTTGTCAAAATTCCTCACAAATATTGGACCACATGCTGACCTTGTAAAGACTGAAAAAAATGAAGAGTTGCTTTATGGAAGTAACAAGAACTACAACATTATGAAAATGAAGCAAATAGAATGGAAAAAAAGGTGTCAAGCCATCACCAAGAGAATACGTTCTTTCTGGTGATAAGGAAAATAAAATTTAAAAGAACAAATAACTCTGACTCCCTGTCACTATTAATGAAATTTCATTTACCTTTTCTATTTAGCAGCTATCATTCTTCATATATCAAATTTAATTTTGCACAGTTATACATTATTTTTCAGTTGTATCAATAAATTAACCTCATGGATTGTAGCGACAGATGGGACCACTGCGATCATCTAATCTGACCTCATAAACCAAAGAACATTTTTCTTGATTAAGTTCAAGCTCAGTATGTGTGCGCATGCGTGTATACATATATATATATGTATATTTTTAAAAATGAGTGCCTACAATTATAATAACTAGGGTTCTAATTCAAAACCAAGGTCTACTTGGTTTTACAAGGTCTACTTGTGGATCCATAATCCACAAGGATTATGGATCACAGCCTTAAGACTGACATTTCAAAAAAATATAAATGCATTTTCCTTTTTTGCTTATTTGGCTGCCAAATTGGAAAGATGTTGTCAGCTGCCTTTTAGCATACATATTTCAGTGTGGGAAAAGAATCAACATTTTAAAATTAAAATTCATCGTTACCTTTTACTTACAGCACCTGAATAATTGTTAAAAACAACTAATTACCTGCATACCAGAAAGCACATTTAATTAGCTGCTCATAAACAGAGTACATTTCAAAAGCCCTCCAGGGGAGATAGGTGCAGAAATTCCATTAGCCAAACTTGTGCGTGAATTTGAGCACTTCCTCGAAAATATGCTCTGGAGAACACTTTTATGCATATTAGCTTTTCTCTTCAAAGTACTTTCCTTCTTCCACATGTGCATGAATGAAAAGATCTGTCCACCTACAAAGGTACAGGTTTTTATGAATGGAGGAGTTGGGGTGGGGTGTGATGTCTCTTGTAACTGCAATGTTGAGCACTTTTCTTTACATTTAGTGAAAAGTTACAGAACTTAATTCATCAGAATGGGGTAGAATATGGGACATTCATATTTAAGAGATTAATGTTATCCACAGAGTGACCCTGGAACTAGTTTTTTGGGTTTGCCAGGCAGCTCTTTCTGAGATCATGAGTCATTCAAAGCATCCTACCCCGCTTTGCTACAATACTAAGACAAATAACATGATAGCGAGAAAGCACACACTCCCTCTCTCACCCCAATGATATTATGGCCACTGAGACACATGCACACACACACATTTGATTTCTCCCATGCATTCACTCAATCCAATTTCCTCTTCTTTACAAAATGAAGCTGCAGCTAACATAAAACTTACTGAAACAAACAAATGTACAATCTCCTTCTCTTTTAAAAGAAAGAAGTTATCTGGATTTCCTTTTGACACAGTAACATTGGTGCTTGTCTACCTTATTCCTTCACCGCAGAAATGGTCACCTTCAGAATTAATGGTCCTTTTCAGAGGAGTGCCTATCTCAAAGCATTCATCTGGTAACATTTTTCCAAAGAACCATCCCCCAACAGGAAATGCTGTTTCATTGAAATTGGAAGTTTTAAGTGAACATGTTGATTTTTATAGTATTTGACAGAAAAATTCAAATGCCTCAAATAAAAAATGGAACATTGGGTTTTCTTACCTGATTTTGTCCTGTCGATACAATCTTGTTCCATTTCTATTTGCACTTGTTTTAAAATGTAATTTCTAAATAATGCAATATTGTTTCCTATAATTCAATGTTACATTCTAATGTGCAGAGATTGTCAGGCTTAACTGTTTTGATGTTGCTGAAATGAAATTTTTAGTAAGAGTGACCTAGATGTTTTAAAATACATCTATTCAAAATTTCTTCTTGGAATTTCATAGAGTTGCAACTTCTTGATTCAATGCAGATTGAGAAGAAGTTAAAATATTTTTTTCCCAAAGAAGAAATTTTATTTTTGATTAAATTTCTAATAATTGTATAAATAGGCAAATACCTTGGTAGAGGTAGTTCAATGTGTTCTGCAATAGTAAAACAAATACATGGGAAACTCCATGTACATGTAACCACATGTGGATATCCTGCAGTCTATAAATATTATTATCTTTGTTGCCTAAAGAAGGCATTTTTAACTAAGCTATTTGTGTCTTGTTGCAGTAAATTATTTAAAGCTGTAACTCAGAGATTTTCATTTACATGTATATCCCTGTATAAACATCAACCCCATCCCCTGTTAAAAGAAGTTTTGACTACACATTTACTTCCTTGAGTAAATGTTTCCCTCCCTCTTTAATACCCAATGTAATGAGCTGTGAGCTGTGATGACATAAGAATACTTTAGGTAAATCCCTTATGAGAAGCCTCCCAGTTTGACTATCTAAGTGATATTTTAGAAGCTAAAGCCAAATTTATTCCTGTATTATTGATCTGCTAGAACCAAAGCAGCTGCATTTTCTGAATCACAAGGGTAGTTTCTCTCCTGTGATTTCTGCATTAATATGCAATTTTATTGTAGTCTTAGGCACTTCTTATATTGCAATAACAGTGTCAAATAGCCTAATTATAACATGATTGATCTCCTGGTCAGAAGAGGTGAAAAGTTGTTGAATAGGCAAGATGATGAATGGATGAAACCTAACCATTTGCCTGGAAATACAAAATCCCTCAGCAGACTGCTGATTTATCTTAGGTAGCAAACAGTGATGATGTTTGGAGAAAGTTACACATTTCACATGTACTTTTGCACAGGTTCAGACACCTACTGACCATATTGTGGCCAGGTTTCCTGGCTCAGCTGGTACAAAAGAAACCACTCTGTCACCTCTATTCCTTTGCCTTTGAAGCATAAAACTCCACCACTATAAAGTCAAACCCTTCCCTCCTTCAGTGGGTAATTTTCGTTCTGCTTTTATTTAGCCAAAATAATTTATCCTTAGGAATTAAAACAAACAAACAAACAAACAGATGATCAATTAGCCCCCAAATGTGTCTAGCCATGAATTTAAAGCTTATCTTTATTCACACTTCTCAGATAAAGTTGTTCACCATGCATGCTCTCCAAAATGAGCCAAAATTAAGTCTGAAAAGTTTCACCATTTCTTTTGCACAAAAGAGAAAATACATAAAACAAATTGTTATTTATTGATATATAAAGCTGTATGTATTAAAGAATAAAGTTTTTGTTTGCTTGTTTGTTTACATTGTTATAGCACTTTGAAGCTACAAACATCATTGTTAGTTCTCTGGAATTTCTTATGATAGTATTAGTCATGATGAAATCATTCATGGTAAATTAGGAATTCTCGAATACCTGTACCGTATTTCCACCGTAACTCAACATTGAGTAAAGTATCACAGCAATTTTTACCATCAGCTGAGGGATGATGAAATTCATATATGCATTAAGACACAACTCCTAAATAAATAAATAAATTAAAACAAAATTTTTTAAAAAGTGTTGTCTTGCTATAAGAAGTCTGTGGTGAAATAGCGTGTTTTTTTCTGGCCTGAGGCTACAATAGCTACTAGTTTAACTCGATGGTCAGAGCACTCCCTGGGGAAACAAGCCTTAATTCTACTGCTGGCAGTAACTTTCCCTTTGTTAGCAGAACATGTACAAAATTATTTTTAAAATAACATCACATGTATTAAGCACTCACTCCAAGGTAACTTATAAAAACAATGTTCCATATGTGCAAATGAGATTTTGGCAAGCACAAAATTATATGCAGAGATTTCATTTGGGTGTGGAAAGACTCTTTTCACTAACCCAGATAGATATTTAATTTCTATGGGATAAATTGCATGCTACCTATTCACTAACATAATTTTCCCACTGATGATTGACATTTAGACATCAAAGAGGAAAAAAGATAGCATAACATTAGATTGCACATCTCGGAGGAGTAAAAAGTATTCATTAAACTAGGTATTCCAGCAAATGGCATGCTAAAGTCTTGACAAAAATCATGTCAAATGTCATGTCAATCTTTTTTTTTTTTTTTTTTCTGCTACTTCAAAAGCACATCTGTCTGTGGATGACAATCACTCATGCTGGCACCTGAAATATAACAAATAATACCCACTCTCGAAAAGATGAAAACCAGAATCAGTGTGCGATACACAGCATTGCTGACCGGTACTCAAGGACATGAAAATGCAAATAAACAGTGCTAGAGTATTCCCACTGGGAAGGCATGCAGTGAGGGGCAATATGGAAAGAAGGAAACCATGTCAAAGGGACTCAAGCCCTCAAGGGTGTTTAAACCTCTGGGAGAGGTGCAATGCAGAAACAGCAGCAAAGCCCTGGAGCAGGGGGCAATTGCCACATGCCCCTCAGCAGCACTTCTTTCAGCCAATTGAGAAATAGTGTATCCTGACTCCAGAGAGAATCCAAGCCAGTGCCTGTAGCTAAAAAGATGGTGTTTTTGATTAAGCCTTACCATTTTTTTTTTTTTTTGTGCAAGGGTTAAGTCATAAGGAAAATGAGGAGTAATTTTTTAGAACTTTAACAAGGATGGAGAAAAATCAGAATTCTCCCCCCTGGGAGAAAGCCAGGACCTATGTTAAGAAAATAGAGAGCTGCACTGCAGAATAGCTGGACAAAAGTGACTTCCTCACACCACACTGAACTATTCAGAAGAGATGCACTATCTATGGGAACATGTATCCTGCAGCTAGTGCCTAGCTAGTCTTCCCTCAAAATGAATAATGCTAACAATATAACAATAGCAAGATAATACGGAAAAGGGGAAGATTTGCGTTATCTGTGTTCATTAGCCCAAACTATAATGCTTCCCTTAAATATTAAATACCTTTCTATCATTAGATACACAACGTTAAAGGCTAAAGAAATATATTATGTGTTAGATTTTTTTTTTTTTTTTTTTTGAGACAATGAGAAAAGCAACACAGCTCCTTTAATCCTGTAATCTCTCTGGTAGCAATCAGCTTGGGGTACATTTCAGTTTGTTCACTTGTCATCTACATTAAGAGTCCTTCAATGAGCTTTTCTTTTAAAGTAAATACAGAATGACACATTTATAATTAGATCTCTCTGGCCATTCCTTTTTAGGTTTGAAGGATATGAGATGTGGACATGTCATGCAGTCCTCACTCCTGATCAGTGTGCTAAAGAGCTTAGACATTCACTGTTGATTAGTGAATTGTAAAACAACTGAAAAATATGCTATGGGTGCTGCTGTTTCAGATATTGTAGTTTCAGTTATTCCCTGCAAGAGAGAACTGTCAGAAACTCAAGAAATATTTTGAACAGCACTGAAAAAATATTAAAACCAATCCTGAATTTCAACCAAAGATTATTGAACCATTTAAGAGCAACACAGGCCCTTGTGAACACACCAGAAAGCAAAACTACTGTTTCTGTTGAGCCTAAGAACAGTAAGTATGTTTTAAGATCATTAGGAATACAGTGCACAGTACTATGTGTTAGTGTTTGTAATTCCCATTGATATTCATATCATGTTGTAACATCCATGGTTATTCAAACTGTCCATAACATGATTTGTCACCGGGGGACAAAACGAGATTTATTTTTATTTTTTATTTTTTAGTCCATTTCCCCATGGTTTTAATCGTTCATGACTTCGGTATCTCTGAGTAAATTTCTCAACAAATGTATTATATAATTTTCTTTGATAGTTTAGGAATAGTCTAAGGATGCTGAATTTTCATAAGTTTTTCAAAATAAGAACTGTATTCCAATAGAAATAACTGTGCTTGTCAGCTCTTTTTCTTAAGCTTTCTTATTTTTTAAAAAAAAATTTTTTTTTACTGCCTTAGAACAAAAATAAAAAATATTTGCCCCAAAGGTGTTCCTTTCTTTTATTCACTGGTCAGGGGAAAATGTAAGAATCATTCAGTACTTCAGCTGTGTCACTATAATATTACTAAGGAAGTCAGCTTTGGGGATTTAATGAATCAGCAACCTTCTGATTTTTACCAGGACTATTCAGCAGTAACACAGAACTCCTGGGACCCCAATTCTTCCACTTCCATCAAGACTATAATGGTAAAAACAGCTGAAATTTGCCACTGTTCCAGCCTCACTCACTATACCATGAAAACCGTTGATAACTTCCTCCCTTTTTCTCCACAAGTAAAACTTTCTGTACCAATCCTCTATAGCCAAAATATGTTTATTTTGTCCTGTAACATACACTTTCATCCAATCTCAACATTATGGCTTTACCAACTCCCCATACAGTATTATCTAGAATTTTGACTTCTATGCTCTATTTTTCACTCAAACCCGCTATTTACTGTCTCTTGTCCATCCAATCTCTTTTCAAACAATAACACTATTACAAATCCTAAGAATCCTAATCCTTCAGTTCTTGTAACCATGGCTAGTCCTCTGGAGCTAAATAAAACATGCCCGGTGACTGAGCTCTCATCTTGAGGGCCCTTCAACTCTACCCCACACTTGGCCATGGGCCTCCTCTGAGCCCATGCATAATTATTATGGGCCCAAGGCATAATTATTAACATTTGCAAGGAGGAGTTCAAGACATATGAAATAAAGGCTGTGTTGTAGTTTACCAGAGAAATATTTCCATCTCATGAAAACTCTTTATTCTGATTTTCCTTGAGTTTGCTCTGATAGCTAGATAGCTAGAAAATCAGATAATCTGTATGACAAGTCACAAAAAAATACTTAATTCTTTAGGTACCTAAATATCAAAGATGGAATCTGCAATTTCACTTCCAGCATGGGAGTCAGCTTTTGGCTTAAAATAATAAAAAAATAAGTGTCTGTGATCTAACTGTGATTCACACTGATCCAGTCAACTTAGCTAAGGCAGTCTAAAGAGCAAGTCAATTTACATTAAGGTAGATGCCTACATTAAGTTCTGCTGATACAAGTAACTCTCAACTGTAGCAGGGACACAAATAATAATCTCACACATACGCATGTCTAGGGTGAACTGCATCTCCCATCTAAACTATAATTGGGCTGCTCATTCATTCATATCTATTGCCATTTGTGATGCCTTTGTGATTGTACTTTATGTGGCCTCTGGTAGCCAGTGAAGAAAGACACGGGTCTTCTGTGTGTCCTGTGTCATACCTGACAATTGATGAAACACCATTTAAAATGCTATCAGAAACCTATGGGTGCACACCCATAGGGATCAGATGAATTGAATCCAAGCTGTCTGGGCTCTGTCAGTGAGAGTGACCGACACCTTCAGAGGGCAAGTCCCTCCTGCAATATTGGGAAAACAAGAGTATTAGATCATATGTTCAGTATTTGATAGTTAAGAGTACGATGTCATGACTTCCAACATAAAGAGCAAGCTACACACATTAATATGAGGATACCTACATAGAATCATAGAATCATAAAATGGACTGGGTTGGAAGGGCCCTCAAAGATCATCTTGTTCCAACCCCCCTGCCATGGGCAGGAATGCCACTCAGTAGATCAGGTCGCTCAGGCTCTCATCTTACACTGCAGGCTCATGACAAGCTTTTTGTCCAGCAGAACCCCCAGGTCCTCCTCTGCAGGGCTGCTCTCAATGAGTTCTTCTCCCAGTGAAGAACTACCTCTGTATGAAGAACATACACTACCTCTGTTATCTCCTTGCCATATATCTCATATATTTCTGCAAGGGATGTAGGATCCTCCAAAAGATAAGCTGAATATATCATTAAAGAACTGAAAAAGTCTTAACTAAAGGATGCAGTCTGAAAACTAGTCTAATGCCCCCAGATTTAAAGCCATTCTGATGATTATTTCAATAGTAGTAGAGCTTTAGCTGAAATTCCTTAGTTGGCACCAATTATCTCTCATACATACCAGGCCCTGGAAAGAACGATTACACCATCATAATGCATATTATGCATCATATAATATTTGGGATTCTGAGAATGCTGAAGTCAAATCACCGTATGAAAGTTATATTGCCAATAATTCCTATTCCCGTATTACACTCCACAATTCTCTTTCAAGTAAGTAAATTTTTACCGCAATGAAATATTTTATTTCCAATTATTGCAAAGTCAAGAGAAAATTACAATCCTGATTTCCTTGGGCACTACAAGTGCACAGCTCTTCAGAAGAAAAAGATTTTTTAGATGTGGACAATTAAGGTCCACACTAAGTGGATTTGGAAGCTTAACTTTGGACATTTAGCTTTATAGTAAGAAAACTAGAAATCTTACTTGGACGATTACTAAAATAAAGAATTAAGAAGCATGACTGAGGAATGACCAATGGATACAGCCCAGGGAGAACCAGATACGGAAGGCCGTAAAGAATGCAACACAACATTACTATAAGACTATATATATAATATATGTTTATGTGCAGCCTATAGATGAAAAAAGAAAAAGGGAAAAGAATTGTAGATGACTCCTGAGTTGATGGGGAAGATGATGCCATCAGCAGTTTGTCTATTTCAGCAGCTACATATGTCTATTTTTAAAAAGTTACAGGCCAAAATTGAAGAGAAGGAGAAGTTCAATGTATTTCATTTATCTTTTTTTAAAAAAAATATTTATTTATTTATTTATTTATTTATTTATTTATTTTTAAACTCAGCTCTGGGATGCAGATTTTCTATGCTAAATACTACAATTCAGTCACAATTTTTCCAGAAAATACTGAGGGGGTATCCCTTGGAAAAAAATGGATAAAATATTTCAAATGAAGCCCATACAAACTGCCAGCAGAATACTGCCTGTTTACTCCAGGCAAGATTCTGAATTAATAGATCTGATTGATCTCTCCAAACCAAGAGATTGACATTAAAATACAAGAATCATAAACAGGCAACAAATGAGTACAGTGACAACGTATGGCATTAAAAAATAATAATTAAAAAGTGCTTTTCCTTTTAATGTCTTATTACTAGTAAAAACAGCAACAAATTACAATCATGCTGATTTTCTGAATTAATAGAATTACAGATGAGAAAACAGTGGATTTTATTTTACCTTCATAAAATTTAATATGAGATCAGAACATCTTATACTGGTATACTTCCATTGGTTTCAATTAATTTAACCTTCTGACTAACTATAAAGTAGAGAACACAAACAGGACCAGTTAGTCTCGATGAGCATGAGTGCCACAAGGAGCCAACAAAACTTTCAATTTAGGCAATATTTTACAGCTCTTTGTGGAAGGCACTAAGCAGTCAGTGTTACTTTTGCATGGGTTTTCATAAGCCCATGTACTAGAAAAAAACATCTTAATTGAGCTAATTTAGAAATGTTCTTTCTGATCAATGTATTGATTTAGTTATAATTTGATTCCTGGCCTGGTGATCATCTTTATGTAGCTCTGTAAGTGTATTGTGAATTTGAAATGCACACAAATATGTAATGAAATCCATTAACTAATAAAACAATGATCAGTCTATTCATGACGAATGGTGCAGATTTTCAAGATAAATGACTAGTCTGCTGGTTGGGATTCTTGCACAAACATTTCATAGTCCACTGCTTCAGTACCCTCTTATTTAATTGTGAGAGAACTATTATAAAGGACAGGAGCTTGCTATTCATCATCAACTCTAGAAGAAAATCCAGCTGCAGAAAATTCCTGCTGAAGCCAAAAGTAGAGTTGAAATTGTTCTTTCATGATGGACACTAAGTACACACAAAAGTATTCCATTAGCTCAACATTTTTTTTCCAAATACATACTCTGTTTTCATTGGACCTCAATAAGATTCTATTCTGAAGTGCCGAATTGGTTTTCCTATTCACTAACAATTCCCTAAATTTGTGTAAATCTACTTAAAAAAAAATAATAAAGTCTGATCTTGCTTACATTTATTGAGTACTCCCACAGAAATTCTGTTCTTACTGTTACTAAGCCGATGCTTACAGTGTGAAAACTAGTGCGTAACCATTAGATGCATTCGGACCTCACATCACTGTAATTCAAATCCCTTATAGTCTTTGCAATTAATCTAGTCTAAATTAGAAGATATTATTCTCCAAGGGTTCCCGATTTCCTTCTGCACAACAGAGAACAGAATGATTTCTCTGAGACTACCATAGTCTCAGGTGATTTGGCAGTAGTTCTTTTGTCTGCACTGGGAGCAAAATTTCCAATTTTCTTTGACATACCAAAAGCAGAAGCATTTCTTTTTCTATCCTTCATATTGTATTCTAGCAAACAGTGGAATTTTACTAGAATTACAAAAGTTGTAACTTGAACCTTATTATTTCCCAGCCTCTCAGGATCATTACTTTCCTGCATTATTTTCCAAAATCTCAATTCAACTTGAGCTGGAGGCAAAGTTAGGTTTTTGACTTTAGATTTTCATTCAAGCTCATCTTTCAAGCACTTATTATTTTTCTTGCTGGCATATGTTTGCCCATCGTCAGTTAGAATCTGCATGATTTTACATTTATAAAGAAACATTAAGCAGTTTAACCAAAAACATAAACTTTTTTCTAAGGACCAAAGTAGCAGTTTTCTCATTACATATCAATTTACAGCTCAAAATCAGGAATAGATCAATGCTAACCATCTGCACCTTGCAAGTTTTAACATATCTCCCTTTCGTCACTCTCAGTAAAGCAGAGGAAGTTATGCAGAGCATGTGGTCTGCTTTCACAAATAATTTCTATGGAAAACAGCAGTCAGACAGTAATACAGGCCCAAGGTGACCTCATTACTGAAATTTGTTCTAGTTGTCATTAGACATATCACACTGTGTCACTCAAATCGGGAAAGGAATAAGAGATACTGACACGCAGCACCAGTGATTAGAGATGAAAAATACTGTTACACCATAAGAATCCCTTGGTGGAAAAGAAATATGTATAGTGCTTGAGATTCAGTCACCCCCTGATCTGTCACTGCTGCCTTTATGGCTCTATTCTTTTTCTAGTTGTTAATTCTCCTTCACAAGGGACAACACCTTTTCTTGAACAATATGTCATAGGCAGATGTTCACTGGCCAGCTACCTCGTATAAAATATTGCTGAATTTTTGGTAGCGAAGCCCTCATGTTGTTTAAAGATATTTACTGCAGTTATAGCAGGCCATCTTTGGACAACTGCTTTTTCGTTTTTATTGTCCCTGCCCGACTTTAGACATGGCTTCATTCTTCAGAATTGTAAGCTATGGTTAAACTAGACCAAAACTTCACCTGATCCAGTCCATAAACTCAGTCCATAAACTGAAAGGAATGATACCAGCCATTCAGAAGCTGGCACCTTGTTAGCCAGGAGCAAAGCATGGTTGGCAAAGAACCTAGCAGAAGGAATTAAACTGTCCAGCCAACTGTCAGTTCCCATTTTTAGCTTTTTCCACCTTGGTAACCAAAGATCTGGGTCAACATGGCCGTTGGGACTTAGTTCCACTCACATTCTTGATAAATATTCTCCTGCTGTGCATCCCCACAGAGTCAAAGTCTCTCAGTAGTTTCAGGACACACCTCTTGAGGCATGATAATTTCGAAGAGACTTAGTACCAGTTGCTAAGCCTTAGCTGATTTACCTTGAATGAAAAAAAAAAAGGTCCTTAAAGCCAGGTGCTCACCATTTATCATTATCAAAGATAGCAAGATGCTTTTTGCAGCAGTGTCCAGAGTAAGAGCAAAAGTATTGGACATCATCGCAAACGTTATGGCCAAATTCCAGTTTCACTAATTACATTCTGCTTACCAAAATTATCATTGCTAAGCAAAAGAAAGGGGATTTACTTTCTATTTCTGGCCTGGATAGCTGTTACTGTGCACTTTAACACTATTTTTTCACCTGAGAGCATATCAGTCAAAGGACATCTTCATGTGAAAGATCTGTGGAGTCTACAGGATGAAAGACTTTTCTTTACAAACTTTTGTAGCTGGTTTGCTGCTGCAAATAATTTTTACACTGACCTCAATATGGGAAGGGAAAGATGAAACTTAGAAGAATTTTGTGAAATGCTTAAAACAGATGAGATCAACCAGGAAACAGCAACAACAACAACAACAAAATTTAATCTCAATTACTAAGGCTCCATTTTTAAAAGTTCCATCTTTCATGCCTCAAATTCTTTTAACCTGTCTTCCTCATCTTCTCTTGAAACTATTTTAGTTCTTTTTGCCATTCAGATATCTGTTCCAGTTGCATGTTTTCTTGAAAAAAAAAAAAAAAAGAAAAAAATAATACTTTATGGTTAGCCTCCTCTTTCTGAAGTCTAAGGCAACATTTTTGATCACTGACTTCAGAAAGCCACTATCTGATTTTCAGTCAAATCTAAATACAATCCTTCTTAAGTTTCTCATATTTTAGAAACTTTCATTTTCAGTAAAATTCTTTCCAATGTACTGCAAAATGTGAAAATATCTACATTCCATTCAACTATAATATTGATAGGCTAAATTTTTCTCAAGGTGTATATATTTTATCAGTGTATTTTCAGATTGGTACCTACTACATTTATTAGTCCTGTCTGAAATCAGTGGCAGTCCTGCTATTAACTTAAATAACAAAAATGTAGTACAATCTAAAAATGAGAAGTCCAGTCTGAGACAGCTCATCATACATTATAAACCAGCCTCAATGCAACTGTGGGTAAACTGTCTCTTGTGAACTGTTCTACAGCTGTTAGGGTTCATGTTGTTCCCTTATAAACTAGAAATAGGAATTTTTATTACCTCTGGCCATAATTTAAATTACATGAGCCTAACTCCGTGCTGCAGATTAGTATACTGCCACGCAGCCAGGCTTTTATTTTGGCATACTACAATGCAGCTCACACATGAACTTCACCATCAGTAGACATGTGATAGGAAAAGAAAGGATAAAGACACACAGTATTAAAAATGCTAGAACAAAACCTTAGGTCTATAAAGAATTATTATTGCACTTGCACCTAGTCTCATAGGTTATATTCTTGGCAGCTTTACATCACTAGAGTGAATGGTTCAAGCACTTCGCTCATACTCAACAAACACTCTAAAGGTCAGTGCTGTCACCTTTTCACTAAACATCACCAAAAATAGCTACCTTGCTGTTCTAGGAGCTCTCGCTTCATTTATTAAATAAAACTTGTGCTAGAAGGTTTTTTCTAAGTCTTACATTGAAACAAACAAACAAACAAACAAACAAAAAACTAAAAGAGATATTTTTAACAATGCTTAGAAGTCAGAATTTGTGAGATATCTGTGCAAATAAAAAATCTATTTCACTCCATTATTCTTCAAGATAAATTTACTTTCAAAAAAGTAAAATGTAACCCATCAGGACTAAGAATGGTTTTGCTCTTCACAAAAAATATCACACACTCCCCCTCCTCCTTACATGTGTTTCTCTAAGTATAAAAAGGGGTAATTTAAGAAATATGGAGAAGCCACAAGAGAAATAGAAGATATAGTACAACTTGCAGTTATCTGAGACAAAAAGAAATAACAATTTCATAAATATCAGCAAGAAGCTGAAGTTGTCCCTGTACAGATTTAAACTGAAATCTGTCTTTTCCCACTCAAGTGTAAACATAAAAAAATAAGTTGGCACGTACATTTATCAAAATAAATACATATGTTATAATCTTTTTTTTTTTTTTTTTTTTTCTTGTACAAAAAGGTATATTCATTACATTCTTCTATGGAGTCTTACACTTCGATATACCTTACAGTAAATGGCAATTTATACACTGCCAGAACACAAAAGAACGTGAATGTTACCTTAAGCATGTTTCAGCAACTTGCTTTAGAAAGTCATAAACATTATGGCTAATTAACAACCTAATGGAATGCTGAGAATGAAGGTCTTGCTTCCCTGTGCACTTCTGGGCTCACCTTTAATTGGTAAGAAATTTCCAGGGCTGTAAACAGTATGCCACATCTAAGCAACATACAAAATTTATTCCTAGCTTTTCATCTCAAATTAAAATAAGAATTATCATTAGCTTTGTGATCATTATTTGTAACTCATCATGGCTTGGATAAAGAGTTCCTCAAATCCAAGATGTGGATTAAGGATTTTTGCATGTCTTCTCTTTGATTTCACTTGTTTCTTCATTGTAGGAAACGATGTCTAAATGAGCAATTGTTCCTTTGTTTTGATTGAAGGACAAAATGTATTAGACAATCATGGTTTCATATCAAGGATTTGTGGCAGTTAAAATGAGGACCTGGATTCAGAAGCTCTCAGGAGTCTCATTCCCTGCTCTGCCTCAGATTGAGCCACATGACCTTGAGCTAACAGCTCACTCTCTCTCTGCAATGACGAATAATAAGCATTCCCATCCTTGTCTCTTGAGACCACAAGCTCAAGAAAAGTAGGGGTGGCATCAAACCCAGATTTGCATACAGCCTTGGACAGCCCAGCATATGACTAATTTTGCTGAACTGTTTCTTATTCTCATTCTCATTAGTAATATTGAATTATTTCAAAAAAAACAGTCCATGAGAAATGTTTCCCACAGCTTTTTAATGGTATATAAAACATCTGATAAAATCTTTTACGATGTGCAGCATGTGCAGCGAACAGCCATGATTTCTTTGGAGAACAAATAAATATAAATCCAAAGAACCAAAGGAATTGGTCCGCATTTTGAAAATAAAAACAAAGAGACTTTTTTTTTTTTTTCCAAACAAAACAAAACAAAAAACCTAGCTATTCCAGATGTGAGCCTTACCAATACTTGTTTATTAAATGCGAGGCCTTGCTCCAGCAATTAAAACCTTTGGGAGTGTATGCAAACCAGAACATTTGCATTTGGCCTTGAGCGATATACCTTCTGCACGACAGTGTGCTCCCCACAGTTTTGAACATGCTGACAGACTAAACTAACCAAACCTCCAGAGAACCAATGACTAGAACCTGCAATAATCCAACAGGAAGGATTACAGACTTTATAAATAATAACATGGTAAAGTATCATAAAGTTTGTGCAAGAACCATGCTCCGAGGTGACCATTACTATAAAGGCCGAAAGGTTTTATTGTAGGTGCTAGCCACACAAAGGTAGAATAATAAAAACAGGGAAAGACTCGTTATTTTGGAGCTGATGAATGCAATTTCTGTTGTTGATCTTTCAGGGCCAGATTCTGATCTCAAGGGAATAGGCTGACTGTACAGCTTCTGTTGTCAGCTGCATGAGCTCACACAGATCTAATGATAACATGCTTGTGTGACCTATCTGGCCAACTGCTGTCTCTAGGCTAGTAGTTCATAATATTTGAAATTAAAATGCATTTGAATATCTTTAGAAGTGATTGAAACATTTTCTAAAGAAAAAATCTTGTTTCATCCTGAACAGAATCATAACAGGAGTTTTCATTTACGTACAAATAAAAAATTAGGTTGAATTTTGAAACTGTAGTTATTCTTACTTCTATTTTACTTTATATATATATATATATATATTCAATCTGTCCACAGATCAATAGAGATCTATGGACCTTAGTTTGATAAACTCTGCTCCTAGATAAGGTTAATTTTATTCCTGAACAATCAGCAGAACATCATCTACTTTTTTTTTCACAGCATCTTCAGAATAGAATTTTAGTGGACATAAACACTGGGGGTTGTGCCAGTGGCTTATTCTCACATCCCTTTTACATCTTGGTGGGACAAAACTCATTTCTATGCAAACGGTTAATTTTCCTCATAATTTCTAAACACTTCATAGCACATATCCTAAAATTAAATTAAAAAAAAAAAAAAAAAATCTGATTAGACCAGAATGAAGGCGAAAAAGATGCTTGACATTACATAACTTTTTTTAAGCTAAAGTTTAAAATTAAAAAAAATCCTCTCTAAAAAATCATGGGGACGGATTGCAACCAACAAAACAGATGTAAAAGTAACTGTAGAAATCACAACCACTGTGATCTTAATTCTTGAGCATAATTAATTTCTTAAGGGAAAAAAAAAAAAAGAAAAAAAAAAAGAAAAAATAAAAGCCAGTAAGGTTCTTAAGAGTTACCAGGAAAAACCTAAAAGAAATAAAAACCTAAAAGAAATCCTATTTTCATGTGAGGCACAGCTGCAAGCAAGCCATAGCTTCTTTTGCGATCGGACATGCACTAATAGCTAACAAACGAGAGGCTATTTCAAATGAGCTGGTCCTGCACAGCTGAATTATGACAGGAAAATGGGATAGGAATAAATTATAGAGCAACACTCCCTGTCACAATTCTCCTTTGCAAAACTACATCCCTTCATAAGTTATCGGCACCTGCCAAAGTCACAGGGATTATCCTTTCCCTAAGGCAGCATGTAACGGGAGAGGACATTTTGGCTTCTGACCAAGAAACTGGAAACTGAAAAATATACTAACAAGCGAAGTGAGAAAGCTAAGCCAAAATTCTTAGGAAAGTAATAGATTTAGCTGTGCCTAAGCCTGACTCATTGACTTTTAGCCTCTGCACTACAGCATTAAAACTGTTCATAGAGCACTGTGGAAAATGGCAGGCAAATCAGGATCTAAAATGTTATGCTTCATCACACAGCCAGGAGTTGGTTAATAACATGAAATTTGGAAGAGTTTGTCCCACCAGTATACTTTATCCCACACATAAAAAATTGACATTATATCTTCATGTGACACCCAAAAGCCAAGAGTCTAAGCATGGCAGGAAGCCCTGCACTGAGGGGAGTATGGGCTCAGTGGTGGGATGCTGCCAGCATCACCCGGCGGCATTGCTCTGAGCTGATCTTCAAAGGACATGGATGTAGCCTGGGACAGGCTCTACCCACTGAGAAACTCTGAATTACTGATGGAGGGAGAGCGAACCTGGAGCCCTCCAGAAAGCAGAATGTGGTTGCCCAACTCCAGGCACTCTCCTCTGCATTCCAGCTTTCTGAAGGTTCTCAAGAATGTAAAAGCATTTCAGCTCAGTTATGTGCTATTCCTATTCTCCAAACATTGTTATCACTTGTAGAATCTAGATAGCTCACTCCTTCACTTTTTTTTTTTTTTTTTTTTTTTCCTTTTATCAGTTCCTGCAACCTGTTAATCAGCAAATGTAACTGGCCACAGAGAAATATTATGCCCTGAATTTTATGATGGCAAAACATCAATGGAGAAGGGGCAGAACTTGTGCAGAGTGAAGGAACAAACAAGGCACACAAGAAGAGAAAGATAACATAGCCTACAGAGTTGATAGGTCTTCCCTGTCTACACTGAAGTTCCTTCCATACTTCTACGCAAAGGCAGAGATTTCTTTTTTTTTCTGAAAAGAATGTGCACTTCATTTTCACTCTAGTGACTGATTCCTATAAAAGTTAACTAGCCATCTATGAATAACATTTACTTTAAGAGCTCAGGTGCTAGTCATCTCCACTATAACAACGAAGATATAAATTCTGATTATCTAAGCTGAAGGAAAGTATTGTTCAACAGAAGGGAAATTCTGTTTTACTATTTCTTTTCAAAGCAACAGAAATAATTACTAAGGACACCATTCAAATTCAAGTATTCAAAAGGTAGGAAATACCAGATTAAAATTGCTTATGCAACTCAATTTGGACCTCCTCAACATATCTACTATGAAACCATCTTCAATTATGTGATCACAGACTATTTTTCCATGGCATAGCTGCAGCTCTTTTTGTGTGCACTATGGACAGTATTCTGAGAAATGGTATTCTGGGAATGAATCAGGTTTATGTAGTGAATGAGGCTTTCATTTTTCTCTGCCTCATTTGTTTCAGGAACTGGAAGGTATATAATGAACCAGCAAGGGACTACAGAATGAGAAAATAAGATTTAATGGTTAAGGCAGCTGCCACTGAAGACCTGAATTTCATTTCTGGATCTGCCACAGAGTTCCTGTGTGATGTTGGACAAATCACTTCACATTTTCTATAGATGACTATTAGTTTGATGTTCCTCATTTTCTGGCCTCTATACAAGACAATTGAGCTGAGCTATTGAATACTTACAGCTGCAACTGATGTAGACTAAAACTATACTTATATACATATAAAGATTGATTACAATTATGAAAAGAAATATTATTTAGAAATTAGCTGGTACATTGCCAACTATTTTATTCTTCATCTGTCAGTGCCTCTGTTCATCACCTGTGAAACGGGGATAACAAAATCATGAATGACCAGGGCATTATGCAGGTAATGTCATTACTCTGTGTGAAGTATTAAGGTATGATAGCTGTGAGAATAATGAAGTAACCAATAATTTTGTATTCGTTGAAGGTTTTGAATGATGTGTGGTAAGAAAAGCCCTGGGGTCACATACTACATGAAGAAGATGGGAAGAAACACAAGCTAACTGCCCATAAAGCAGGGTCATGTGGAAAAAGCAGTAATCATTTTTAAAAGACTGTCATGGTGCCTGCACTCAAAGGGGCCAAATTAATTTTTGCAGAAGCAACCTTGGTTCTGACATTATGTAGTTTCCATGTGGGCTTGATTTTTTCAACTCACAGAGGTGGCAAGTGTTCTTGTCTGCTTCTAAGAAGCAATCAAATTAATAATGTAGGATTTTTGTGAAGAAGAGAAGAATCCAGGCACCTACCACCCTTTCCATTTCTAAACTAGCTCAGACAGGAAAAGGAGTTGGAGTCTAAACATGTGTTTCATATAGGTGTGGAAGAGGTAGAATCTGATGAAGTCTCCCTTGGCCTTGGGAATGAAAAGAGACCTTCTTGCATGGATGTGGCTTTGCCTTCTTGACTTGTCCTCAGGGACAGGCCTGCCTCATCTTGCTCTACAAAAACTAGAGGCTCCTATGGGGAGAAGATACCCTCTTGGTATCTGGATCCAATTTTCTCCATCATTTCCTCAGGTAGAGCTAGGATGAGCAGTGAAACACCCTAGGCTACCAGCAGACATCCACTCATTAATTCAAGAGCTCAGAGGATGTTAAACCTGAGCTGGTCCATGAGATGGGCTATGCAGGCTGCTATCTGCCATGGGACTCATCTTTTACTTCACAGCACGCCTGAGCTGGGCAACTCTTCCACAATGTTTGCCATATCTGGGACAAGGAGTGTGACCACATAAACCTAAAGTATTTTCTGTCTGATTAATGTACCTGCACTGAGGCTTCCCACTTTTACTCGTGCAGATGAAAAAATAAATGAAGGAGAATTGCTCTTTCTTATTAATACAAACAAATTCAAGAAGAAGTAGGTAACCGGGGATGCTTTGGCAATTCAGTAAAGCTTGGAGTTATGATAAGAAAATCACAATGCAGGGCAGTCCTATCTTGTTACTAACTTTTCTATTATATGAAAGCTATGAAAGAAATGAATATTGTGACGGGGTCATGTCTTTGCTTATAAAACCTGCATATTAAGTGGTGAGAAAGATTACTACTCAAAGCCTTGTTTCACTTTCTACCACACTTTGCAGCCTTCTGTTTTCTGATACCTCCTATAGCTGATTCTCACTTTGCCAAAATATATCAGAGGCCATACAGATCATATAATAGCAAATAATGGAATCAAGTTAAAATTAAACGTTTCTTATAATGAACTGAACCAGTCCATTTGCATGTTAAATCCAGGTGTTATGTCAGGAGAGGAGATACACCTTCAGGTGCATTTTAAATTTTATTGTCTATGAGAATGCAAATATGTAACTTCAAAATTTCAGGAAAACATGTCTGCTTTCTAAAACTTAAAGCAGTTTCATTCATGAGGTGTATATTTTGTCAAAGTATTTTCACTAGATTAACATGCAAATTATGAAATACAAAACCAAGTTAGTACAGCAAAGAAAATGATTTCAATCACTAAGGGAAATAAAAGTAATTTTTACCTAGAGCATGAGAAAAAAGGAAAAGCAAACAAGAGATTAAAACTTCTGCTCTCTTGATGAATTCCAAAGTTTGTCCTAGAGAAGATTAGCCAGAAGAGGAAAAAATATTTAAAAATTTATTCATAAAAATTACCAATCCTAAGTCTACAGGCTGAATAAATTAAACATTCCTATTTTTTCACATCTTCATTCTAAGCTTTCTGTATCAGAATAAAAACTGTAAATTGGATCTTTGGACCAAGGAGTGGCAACAAATTGCTAATTCTGAACTCCATCTGGCAGAAATCATCATAGAATCATCAAAGTCCTTTGAGCTGTGCTATTTTCACTATGTGAAGAATCAGCCCTGCATTACTTCCCTCTCTATATTAGTTTATGACTATGTTTACTTTGGATCACACCAAACCTGTCTGTATTTTGCTACCAGTATTCAAGATGATGAAGTAATCTGATGTTCATGCCTCAGTTAAAACAGCGTTTTAGTTTAGGTTGTAGGAAAACAAACTGAGGTGAATAGTTTAGCACTCAACTGAAAACCTTCAGCCAATTATGTATCTCACCTAGCATCTTATTCGTATCTGGAAAAAAATACAATTCAGGTTTAAAAGTAGATGGCCTTTCTCTTCCTTTGCATGTACATGCACATACATGCACAATTTTAAGCACAACAAAACACGGTAAGGGAACTAAACAATGACTACCCTCTTAACAACTGTTACCAAAATATAATGCTTAAATTTATGCTTATGTTTTGGCAATTGCTGTAGGAATATGGGAAAAAAAAAAAAAAAAAAGGCATGTTTGTTGTTTGTGTGAAGTTTGTGTGTGTGTGTGTGTGTGTGTGTCCTGATACTTCCTTATGGATATTCCAAGTGTAGAAGAGGAATGATGATATTGATGATGATGATTCATCAAACACCTTACAAAATGCATGACACAACAAGGTTTTAGGAAAATGCAAGAGAGAAAAGGAAAAAGCAGAGAACAACTTTAGAAAACTGTCTAACTTCTTATGGTAGTAAATATGCAGCAAAAACAGCTTTAATGGAGCTGAATGTTTTTGTATGGGTTCATTACAGATAGAGTAGATAAAATAACATGAAAAAAACATTGTTTTCTACCACTGAACACTTTGGAGACCAAGAGAAGAATTTACCTAATGCATGGAGAACCACAGCCCCTTACTGAATTAGTTTTATAAAAGAGAGCATTTCCATAAAACTTGAGAGAACCATTACTCTGTCAAGTTTATGCACAGCACAGCACAGCAGAGCACTGGCAACCATGCATGACTGCAATGAGAATAAATAGCAGCAGCAAAGCTGGAGCTCTTGCTGCTCCTGCTACCACTGCTTTCAACCAGAGCTACTTAATCTTGTGGTGTAAGGGGGGGAACCCACAGGTAAGCAGGCTGAAGGCCCTCACTCCTACCTCTGACTTCAGTCTCACCAACAGCAGGACAGAGATCATTTGGGAAATGTCCATTGCAGTCAGCAAGGAACGAGGTGGTATTTGCAATTAGCTAATATAAAATACATCCAATTCCAGCATATGGATATCGCTCTTAAAAAAGACACACTGTGAACCATTTCTTTAGGCAACTTCTTGTCCTAGGTTGGACTAGGTGATCTTGGAGGTCTCTTCCAACCTAGATGATTCTGTGATTCTGTGATTCTTGACTTGTGAAATCAGCCAGAGGTACTCAAAGACACAGCAAATCATCAACCTAACTCAAGAAAGCAATTAATTTCATTTTGCACTAGAGCAATACATTAAGATATGTTTCCTAGAATAGTGGTACAATCTGACAAATGTCTGGCTTTCTACAAATGTAGAAAGTCCTGATGTGAAAGTGCCCCTTAACACAAGTCATCACATAAGGTGCCACTAAGGAGATTTGATTTTATTTGATGAAATGAGCCATGGATGTTCATCAATCCAAAAGGATGGATTCATTTGCAAGGGAAGGAAACCTACAAAACTGAAGCAGAAAAGAGCTATCACATATTCAAGCCACAACTCAAATATGAAAAATGTGGATGGGAGCAGCAACCTGTACTACTTTGAAGTCTAGAAAAAGCCTCTACATAACTCTGCTTCCCAGCTGCAGAGCGAGATCTTTACTTTTTTTTGTTTGTTTGTTTGTTTGCCCACTTCTTGTTTCTCTTTTCTAGTTAGACACAAAAGCTCCTGAATTTAAGGAACACCATTATCCCATGTGTCTACACCACTCTGCTCCACCACGGTTGCAGCACTGAGGGGCCACTGGCACACAAACAGCAGGGCTGTGTATCACCTTGCGGGTATGGTCAGCATTAGGAGGATCTCACTATGCACTTACTCCTACAATGTGAGCAAGCACAGTCATTTCATGCATGAATTAAGCCTGCATGACAAACAGAAAATTCAGCTCTTCACATCTTTTAATACTATAGCTGATATTCAGTGCAAAATGACAGCAGATTTCCCCTTTCATGGGAAGTTTACCTAGGAACATTAAGGAGCAATTCTTAGTATAGAGGATGGCGTATATGTATTGAAATATCTTTAAAAGCTCGCTTTTACCAAGTAGAGTTGAAGGAAGAATTTTTCATTCAATGTTTTCTAATAGCTTTTGTGTACTTATCATCATTAATATTTAAACAAACTGTTTGAAAATAAGGCTATTCTTTACTGAGATGAATTAGTCCAAGACATTTACCTGCAATTAAAGTGGTAAAATATTACCAAAAAAAATAGCAATTACTACTATGGAACTTTAATATAACTGCAGAATTATTTAATTCACAATTTATCTTAAATGCACAATAACTTTTAGAGCTATGAAATTAACACCAAGGTATGCATTTTACTTCCCTATAAAAGAGACTGAAAACAGATTTCTTTGGATATTTACGGAGGAGCTGAAGTGGGACTTAAGTTTTCTTAAAGAAAAACATGAAAACTCACCAAAAATTATGGGTACCTGTTCCTGAAGCCAATGCCTCAGGAAGACACTAATGAAGAGTACATCAATAGAAGTGCGAGAGCTCCTGACTGTTTGGTCGAGACTGACCCCAGGGAACTTGTGCTAATACTGGAGACTTTGGCCCCAGAATTTCTGCAGAACCAATTTGGTTTAATTGCCTGCTGCACACCCAAGTCCTCCCCTAAACTCCTAAACAACTGTGGAGTGCTAACTGTATCTTCCTAAACACCCATTGCACTTCAACATAGGAATATTTGAAATTCTCTGCTTATATTTCTGTGTTTGATTACATGTATTTCCTGTATTCTGGGGATGAAGTGTTGTTTTGAAACAAAAGCTATTCCAAACCTAAGTTTTT
Source organism: Oxyura jamaicensis (assembly GCF_011077185.1). Classification (NCBI taxonomy): domain Eukaryota; kingdom Metazoa; phylum Chordata; class Aves; order Anseriformes; family Anatidae; genus Oxyura; species Oxyura jamaicensis. The sequence goes on from NC_048894.1 coordinate 9,762,134, forward strand.
AATTTTGGTTGAAGAACTGTGAGACTATCAAACTGAATATGGACAGAATAGTATTACATGAAAAAAAAAAAAAAAAAAAAAAGTGTGTGCAGGGATTTTTATTTTTGGAATTTATTTAACATTCTCCTTTTGTGTTGGCTGTTTCTTAAAAAAGTAAACGGTACCATCTGTACAGACCATCTGAACTGAACTGGCCCTGAACAGGAACATGAACAGAATGAACCTACAGATAATCCACAGCACTTTGTCAAGCCTGATGGTAGCTAATTTACTTCCAGATAATATGGACAGGCAATTATTACCAGCAAACTTTAATGAATAAAAATTGAGAATTCTGTTACTTCTGCAAACATTCCTTTCTACAGGAACTCAGTCCAAAGCAAGGTTTTCAGCAATACAAAATGATAAAGAAACAAGTCATCGGGACTTGTTTCTGAGACCAGCATCTGTTTTCCCAGTCCTGTCAAAATCGTTTACCATTATTTAGTGTGAAGTTTGGCTTCCACGTTGGTAGAGCCTATGATACAGAGTATCAGTATATGCCTATGAGAATTACATACGCTGCACAGCCATCTCCAGTGTGCCTGCATGTCCAGTCCCACAAATGCTGCTGGTTCTCCATATGCTATCAATAGCAGCAAATAACAATCAAAGAGAGGCAGATGAAGAATAATTATGTTTAGGGAATGGGGCAAGAGACCGAAGAAGATGATCACACATTGAGAGGAGAGGAGAGATCTCTGAGGAGATCTCTGAGGAGATCTTGGCTTGTGTGCTTTGGTTTCCTGCTCTCTTGGTCCTCAAAAGTTCCATCTCCTACTCCCCTCTGCTAGCACCTGGCCTTTGGGTGCTCCGTCTCCCCACATGGGCTGGTGGCATGAAGGGAAGTCAGTGGTATGATTCAACATCCTAATTTCCTCCAAATGCTCAGCTGCTGCTGCACAACCAGCCTGTGCAGCTCTGGAGCTTGTCTGCCCCGCGGGGAAGTTAGGATAACTCGATTTGCTCCTGTCAAGGAGACGGGTGCCAAGCCAAGAGATTTGCTTCTGCTGAGCCCTTGGCACTGAAATCATGCCTGCGGTTCTGTCATGCCCTTTCTGTTGCTTGGATTCACAAGGAAAGTCTGTAGGACTGCTTCCTCTCCCTGCACAACTAAACCGTACCACCGTGGGAGGCTTGAACTGTGTTTTTAAACAGGCTCCCTGCTGTTCCATGTCACATCCTTTCTTCTTCTCCTTCCACAGCAATTTCATATATATTACATTCTAAAACAAAGGGCAAACTCCAAAAATGAGCATCCTGCACACAATTTTCTGATGTTCATGGCCAATTTGCTGTGTTCTGCTGTGAATTCCACAACAATGAATTCAGAAAGTATTAATATTGCATTTGATCCCTCCTCCTTTTTCCCTTTTACCCATCAATGCTTGTGTTGCACACTATGTGAAACAAAAAGGGGGGGGTCTTCAAATTACAATATGTTCCTGCTTATGCACTTTTACATGAATTAAATTAAGCCTGCTATAATGATCAGCTGACTTTAAGAAAAATAATAACACAATTTTAGGATGATAACTGATATTACTCCAAAGGGAACACCAATTAATGTATTTAGTCATATCCAGGCGATGGATCCAACGCAGAATTTAGATTTATTTATGCTTAATTCTCATTTTAAATTTGTGAATCTTTTTAGTAATGTAAAATAAGCAACATGTTAAATTAGCTGCTAGCCTTACACTAAGAATTACAATGTATTTTCATACAGTGAGGTGCTTCACAAAAGAGGATTAATGCTAATCATAAAGGTAGGAAAAAGTTAAAATCATAGGATCTCTTTGTCTGTTAGCTCCTTATTGCCAAATACATACATATGGTTGTGTATATATATGTATATATATATAAAATTGGAAGCAGTGAAATAAAGATTTTCTTTGATTTAATTTCAAGAAAAATGTCAAACGCAAAGACTCATCTTCTATCCTTTCCTAGACATCAAAGCTATTTTCAACAGAAGGGTCTCTGCTCAGCCAAAAATATAGTCTGTTTCCATACTGCAGCTGAAGTCTGCAAAAGCTCAGAGAGAAAGAGGAAAAAAAAATCAGTTTTCATGGCCATGTACCAATTTCTACAGGATGAAAGATGAAAGCATTTTTGGTTGAATCAGCCAGTATCTTTTAATTAGGAAAAGCTTTTCCAAAAGTGTCTAGCTGTCTCTAGGAACACAAGTCTCGGTCACTGACTTCAATTTTCGAACAAAAATTACACTATGACTTAGCAACATCTTTCACAAAAATGGGTCAATTTTTCTTTCATAAAAAATGCACAAAAACCTGACTTTCAAGTCATTTGGCCTTTTATTATAATATATTACATCCCATGCACCATCTTGATGACATTTACTGTTTCTCATGCAGGATCCCACAGTATGTACAAGTTGTCTGAAGTTCAAAGAGGGCAATCATTAAAATTTGACATATATGTCAATGTGTACACAGGGAGTTTACCTTTTCATTAGCTGCATTTTTTTTTATTTTTTTTTTTTTTCTTGTGGAAGATGCTAAATATGAAGTCATGAAAGACTTGGAGTGATTTTGTGTGATCCCAGTTGAGACTAATGGGTAATTCTATATGATTGCAATTGAGATTACTGGGTAAAGGAATTGATTAAAGATTTTTTTGCTGTTGTTATTTTCTGAGTTGTCAGGAGGTGTTGAGTCATGCTGTGAGAAGTTTGAGCGCTGAACCTTCTTCTGCTGTCATATACAGAAATGTCATGTTATATTACACAGCACGCAAAACCAAGTTAAATAAATCTTTGTACATATCACGGCAGTTTGGTAAACAAAACCTATCAACTTCACAACTCTGGTTCTCCTTCCAATTGTATGCTATTTTTGATGCCTGATAAGCTCAGTTTTTCAAGTCCTAGCAGATGTCTTTCTCCAGATGAGCAAAGTGATTGGAATACAGTAATAATGTATGTGTTGTCAGCCAAGCTTTAATATGTCTTTCCTTTGGTTATGAACTATTTCTCAAACTCCTTATGAAAACAAACTGCATGTGTTGCAGGTTTTCATTGTTTGGCCAGGGCAAAACAGTCCAGAAAACTTCTGCCACTTAACTCATCCCAAAATACTTCTATAATTGCACTGTGATTTACTGAGGAGACTGATGGTTATGCAACATTCAGTATCAGCTTGCAGACCCAAGGGAACAGTTTTTCTGCCTGGCTATGGTACACTCAACAGGAAGATGACTTCAGGAAGTTTTGCTGTGACTTTCACCTCTAACCAGCTTAGCTCAGATCAAACAGCGCAGCCAAAATGCCACAGAGGAGTCTTGGCTGGCACACAGCTGGGCTCCCCATTGGGCTCTTGGGAGGGAAAAACAGAGCCACTTAGAGGAAGAAAAAAAAAAAAAAAAAAAAAAAAAAAAAGTTTCCTGTGGCTCATGTGGCTGTGAAGGCTGATAGTAACTCCTTAGTAACTCCTCATGGGCTATATGGAGAAATCATCTGGAAGAAAAGCATCCTGACCTCCAAAGCCTGGCACAAAGGAGGCTGGGGATGAATGAGAACAAGGTTACCCAAGTTCCATTTAGAAATTCTTCCTGCAGGAGCCCAGCCCACCTGGCAATATCCAGCCAAACCTCTTGCATTAGTTTTTATTTGGTCTCACTCTAATCTTGTTCTTTAATCCTGTGATTAGAAGATAGGCTAGGAACTCCAGAACCTTAGGAAGAATTTTCTAAAACTATCTCTGTGCTCAATGCAGGCAGGGAGCATTATACTAGTGAATTTTCTCAGCAACATGAGTACAACCAGCTCTCTCCTGTTATATGAAAGGCAAGACCATGCCACACAAAAAATGGACACATATCTGAGAATAGGAGAATCAATGATCTAAGTGTATTCAGGAGCCCACATTCAGTAGCTCTTATTCAAGGTCATTTAAGAAGGTGAATTTGTCTTATATAAGTGGATTCATGATAAGCAATCAAATAAATGTTCTTATATAGCCAGTATTCCTTGCCTACAACCTTGGTTAGCCAAGACTTGATACCAGGGGCCAAAATCCACCTTTCCACAAACAGTTCTAGAAGAAGACGTTATTTCACCATGACTTGTTAAGGAGCAAAATGCTACCTAATGTGAGCAAGAGTGGAGGGAACTGGCTGAATCAGTCCAATAGGAAGTATTAGGCTAAACTTACAAAATGACAGGTGTTTTACTTTAGAGATTTTCTATGTATTGTAAATATCTTTACTTAAGAAAGAGAACATCAATTAGGTAATTTTCATCTGAGCACTCTGCTTTTATTATATTTGGCATATAATAAAAGCTTGTACAATTTACAGAAGACTTTAAAACCAGCAAACTAGAGAATATAACATAAATAAGACTCATTAATTTTCATCTCTGCAAAAAACTTAAGAAGGAAAACTACTCAATCAAGATAAAGAGGAAATTCATATTTTCTAAAATCTTCTAAAAATGAGATTTTTTTCCAATTAGATCACTACAAGTATCCTCTACATCTCCATTTTGAATGTCTATAATGTTAATCATTTGGATGCTTAATAATAATACTAATAAAAATAACAATATTTTTTCTCTATTTTGTTATTAATCTGATTACCTCGGGAGTGAGAGGCCCTTGATAAGAATATTTCAATCCCCTATATGGCCATCTAAAATACAATTCCATGAAAGTATAATTTGGGCCAGAGTACCGTGCCCTTCCATTTTTTTTTCCATCTCTCTCTTTAGAAATAAACAATCTAACTTTAACTATCTTTATTTAAATATTTATGTTGCATATATTGTTGAAATAGTTGTTCTGATAGTTCTTTTGCATTAGCATGTATACATAATTATTACCACGCTTGCAAAACAAGAGACTTTAAAAGGTGCCCAAAACAGGGTGTATGGTATGTGTGTTGAGTTGAAGTTAAAATTTTTGTGGCTGCAGGTAAAGGTTTCACTTTGCTCAGTTTCCCTGTGCTCCTTTTACTAACCTGTGCGCAGCCTATAATGCTCTGCTGACAGCCACATTTTAGATTTCTATAAATCTTTTAAAGACAATTATTGAATTTACCCCATGAGCTAGACTAGGAGCACCCTAATAGGAGTGTGAAAGGCTAACAAGCTGGAAGCCTTTGAGGTGGCATCAGTGTCTCACATCTCTTGATGTCAGTGAGTTGATAATATTATTACTAGTTCAAGGAGGCACGCACCCATGGTTTCTCCTTTCAGGCATTCCCTTCAACTAAGGCTAGATAGTTGAGGTCTTGTATTTCAGACGCAGTAAGTGGGCTGAAATGTCAGAATTCACTCTCAGGGAACTTCATAAACAAGGGGCTTTTTTGTTGCAAGGAGGACTGAGCCGTTAGCTGTAGGGAAAATTGTCTCATTCCCAACTCACCTATATTTTTTTTATAAAGTGAGTGCCGTCTCCAGCCTCCTTACCCCTATAATCTAAGCAAGGTGTTGATGAAAAGACAAGTTCTTTTAAAGTCCATTCTTTCTTGGAAACATCAAGCATGATGCAGCTGTTACTTGGTCACGTATGGTCTGACAATCCTCAGTTGAGAGAAAAGACATCCACTCCATGTTCAGCCCAGGAAACCTCTCAAGTCTGTGAAAACCATCCAAGATTTAACTTCTCAGAGCTGACAGCCTCCCAGCACAGGAGCAGAGTCAGCCAGCCTCGCTCCTTGCCAGGCTGAACCTCCCTTTCTGCATTGCCTCCCTGACATCAGTGGGATTGTTTCAGCTGTGGGTACAATTTGCTGCAAGCCAAAATAGCAGAAATTAACACGGAGCTCTGCTAATAATCATAACAGTAATAATTAACCCAGAAGTTTCTGCATTCAGTAAAACTGTGAATGTGTCCACTATCAAAAAGAAATAGTGAATGTCACCACCACAACCATCAGCCATTAAGTTAGGAGCACACAGCTATGCGAGAATTCAGGGCAGCAAGTAGGGACTATATAGTTGACTTTGCAAGTACCTTGTGCATAAATTCTGCCTACTGATATTGGATGTCAACAAAGATACCGGTCCTGGTATCTTGTATAGAAAACAACCAGCACTGTGTAAAGGGCTAGACTGATGCAGAGCAAAGAGTGCCACCTACAGAATTACTAGCAACATTTCCTTCAACAAATAAGGTCCCTTTCCACTTGCAGACCATCTACTATGATGTTTATTTAGTGCTGTCTGTGAGATCAAATCCAAGCTGCAGTGCTCTCAGAACCAATAAATTAACTGGAAAGTGAAGTAATATAAGAGAAAAGCTGTGAAATGAAAAGAAATGTTTAAAAAATTGCTAATACTACAAGAAATAATCTTATGACTTCAGAACAAACCTGATTTGGAAGTATAGTCTTCCCATGTGCTTGACATAGTAATACTACACATTTAGTACAGAAAATCTGCAAGACACAGCACCACGAGAAAACCTCAGAAGTACTGCAATTATGATTTTAGCTTCATAAGGGCATGCAGGTTTACAAGATCTCAGTGAAAGGAAGCGTAGAAGCCAAAATCTATGCATTTCTTCCTATTCTGCCGCCATTAGCGGAAGACCAGAAATATGCTGTGCAGTAAGGCTAACTGGATGGCAGCTTTCTCAGTAACTAGCGGCTAGTCGGCAGTTCAGAAACAGATGGTAGGTTAAATCGTCTCAGCTGGTAGGTGTTTTTGCTTTGGTCTTTTCCACTTCCCTTTAGACTAATACATGACCATATTGTGGCAGGAAGATTTTAAGTAGTAGTCAAAAAGTACAACAGGCAGCCCTTATCCACATGCAAATATTTCCCTATCCAGACCATAAACTGCTGTCGTCCATTTAATGATGACCGTAGAGATAATACTAATTATGTGCCTGGACTGTGAGCTCCAAATTCTGTTAACAAATATGGTTGTTCTGGGGGTGGTAATACTCAGGCATTGCGTCTAAAACAAACAAGAAGAGCAGGGCGCCATGGCAGGGGAGAGGGAGAAAAAAAGATCTTTCTTTTTGCATCCAGTATTTGTAAAAAGTTTTAAGAACATTTTTTGTGCATGTGTCATATGGCTTGTGTATCCTGAAAAATCAGACTATTTGGGGCTGAACCTCCTCAGTCTGCTCAGCTACTATGTGTCTGCCAAGGTCTGAGCCAGTAACATATTGCAAGAGCCAGTGCAGTAATTATACAATCTGATCTCTGCATGCTACCAAAATAAACTCATAGCTAATGATGGCAGTGCTACCACCATTTAGCAGGTTGAAGATGTGTGCCATATTTAATGCCTCCTCATGAGATCGGTTTCCTAATCTGAAAGAGATTTAAGACACTTAGAGAGAAACGTGCAGCTACTCCTTTCGGCTGTTTTCAAACAAGTCCTGGCCATACTGGGCCTCAGCTCTATCCTTCAAATAAACAGAAGAGCTGCTTTCACAGCTCATCTCCAGATACAAAATTACTTTCATGGTGGCTGAGCGCTCTCTGCTATCCAAATTTCTCACAGAAAGCATTGCTTTCATTTTCTTGTGCTACTGAGCTGAACAAAGATAAAAGGAGTCAAATCAAGATTATTGATTTAAAGTTATCATTTCTCATTCTTTCTCCTCCTTAGGAGCATTGTTGTGTATTTTATACCAACATATGCAGGGGCAGCAATGCTGTGAACAAGTCATCTTTGTGGCTACTTGCAGGCTTGAGTTATCAGCAGCTACCTGTGCCGTACACTGTTACTGAGGAATTAGTGATTTGGAAAATTATCCAATCCATACTATCAAATCAAGGGGAAGATCTACTGTTTGCAATTACTCTTTCAGACTTTAATGCTTCTCCTCCTTGCAAGTAATAAAATTTAGCTAGTGAACTACAGAACTGGCCCTTTGCAAGTGAAAGTTCATCTGGCTTTATAAGCATATTCTCAATACTGTAAACTCAGAATTATTACTAGGATGTAATTGTAATGCTTTTTTCCTCTCAAGTTGAAGCTAGGTTGTACAATTAAGAAATTATTAAGAAAAGGAAGGAAGGAAGGAAGGAAGGAAGGAAGGAAGGAAGGAAGGAAGGAAGGAAGGAAGGAAGGAAGGAAGGAAGGAAGGAAGGAAGGAAAATCACATAATCACGAGACTTTAAAAGTGAAAACTAAGAACAGTGAGAGCAGTACTTTATGAATGTAGACTATCTTTCAATGTTTTGGAAACAGTTGGATGCATTTAAGTTTCAGGAAGGCAGACTTTACATTTGTATTGCTAAGTACACAACTCTTGCTTTAGCATGTATTTTATGACAGATTGGGAATAGAAACAGGCTAACACAGTTCCCCGCTTAGGACAGACACCTCAGGCTGTGGTGAAACATGACCTTTATAGATATCTAGCAAAAAAACATTTAAGAAGCAGATATAACATCATGACCTTTTTAGATATATAGCACAAAACATCTAAGGGGAAAATCCTGCCCCTCTTTCATTCTGCCAGAGAAGCCAGGGACACAGAGGAACTGCTCAAGGTGCTGGTGGTGATATTGGGAGTTCCAGGATTTACTGAATCTCCAAATGCTAGTAACAGCAGGACTGATTACACCCAATTTTGCCACCTATGTGTCTGTTTTTTTGCTCTGTCTATAGTTGCTGGAGGCAGACAGGCAGCTCCAGAAGTGGGGTTTAAAATAAATGTCTAAACCAGAATATATGACTTGTAAAACAGAGTATCTGAACTCTTCTTTGGAGGTACTTCCAACACATTGACTACAGAAGGACTACTAGTTACTAGCTAGAGTTAACTCAGATGACCTGCACCTCGAGGGATGGCACTATTATCATACCTTCTGGTGACTAGAGACTGTTTATATTGCTCTAGTATGCAGGAGAGCTTGCATTTTAATGGAATTGATAAAGAACACAAAACTTCCTCAATCCAACAGTAACCAAGGGTTAGCATTATTTTTCTGTTGTTGCCAGATCAAACACTTTTGGTTCTTAATGGAAAATAATTTTGTAAAAATTGCATTACTTCTCTGTCACAGATTTTTGTTTCTTTTCCTCCCATTGTAATGTCATAAAAAGCAAGTGAGAGTATATTCTCTCTTGTAAGTCTGAAAAATATAAGATGGGAATCCTAGGAAGCACTGGTGTTGCTTAAAGAAAAATTAGGAGAGTATCAAAAGGCTTGATGGAGAAGGCATAAGATGAGAATAATCCTTAATGGCAAGAGCCAATAGGTCAGTTAAGTTGGATGAAAATTATTTAAAAATTGGAAGTAAAGTGTTTGGTAGAGACACAATGAAGCTATAAGCTACAGCCACAAAGAGGAAAAGCTGAGACCCTAAAATGATTTTGAAGTGAAAGCCAAATAAAAGATACTTGGAGGATATGAGAATGAGGAGAATAATAATAATTAAAAAAAAAAAGCCCAAGACTACCAAAAGTTAATGTAGCAGTGAAGCACAGGAAAGGTCCACCTGAGAAGCCAACTGATCCTTTGCCTCAGTGAAAGAGGAGACTCGTGCTCCTTTCCAGTAGCTAAGACAAAATACTGTCAAAATGGAGGTGCCAGGCATTCTGGAAGAAATAGCAAGCATCCAAAGCTTCTGAAAAAGCTCATTTTCAAGTTATTTGAAATGTTTATAAAATGCACTCTGCTGCTTCTGCTGCATGCAGCACACCACAGCTATATTTAAAATCAATCCAGAGCTATAGAATCACTCCATTCAATTACTGACCAGTGGATGTAAGTGACAGTTCAAATCAGAAAAAATAAAACACTTGGAAGATGATGATAATAAAGAGGCTAATCAGCACCGTTTCTATGAAGAAACACCACGTCTTGTCTGCTAGAATATAGCTCTATGTTTTACTTTATAGTAAAGCTATCTTCAATAGCCCATCCCCATGGTTTCTACTCCTTTGACATATTTTGTAATGCCCTTACAACCATTGCACTAATACAGTTGTTGGAGAATTAGTATGTCAGTTAGATCAGAAGTAAAAAGACATTCCCTCCCCCTACCCCCCCCCCAAAGAAAACTTGAAAATGATATTGTATAATAAATTTTAAAATCACCTCCTATAACCGTGCTCCACAAACTGTTGTGTTCACTGCAGAGGAGGTAGTGATAGTGGCATAAAACAAAAAAAAACAAGCAATTTTTCTTTAAGTTTGGTTTTGTGCTGAAATAAGCATGTCTTGGAAACTTTATGATATATTGATAAAGTAAAAAAAAAAAAAAAAAAAAAAAAAAAACTTTTGACATACTATTCAGATTGCCATAATGATTTTTTAAGGTCCTTTATAAGAGACACGTATAGGTCAAGAGTTACAAAGCAAAGCAAACTGCCCCAGATCAATAATAAAATAAAATAAAATAAAATAAAATAAAATAAAATAAAATAAAAGTTAAACAGTGGTCAGAAGAAAAAACAACAAAATACAATTAAATGGTGCATTTTTATCATAGTGAATAGTTAATAACAGGGCATCTCACAGTTACTTTCTAGGTCCCTAGCTATTTAATAGATTCATTAATAATTTAGAAAAGGATGGTGTGTAGGTAGGCAGCAAAACAGGTACATAGTAATTTTTCAGGTTATTCAGGACAGAGAGTACAGGGAGTTCAGAGTTTTGATATAATATAGGTTTGACTATTTTTTGACAATTCTGTATTAAGTTTTCACTAACTAATATATTCCTAAAACCACCAGTCTTCTCAATGTAGAATGCAATAATTTTATCATCACATAATTCTTTATGAACTAGAACATATTTTGATTTCACCAAATAAGCCTACAAGTTACACACACCAGTAGTATTTTTTATTTTCTCTCCTCCTTTTTCCTTTCAGAAAATCTCTCAGAAAACAATGTAGAGTTTAGCAACAACACTAATTAAGATATCAAAATCAAATATCAAGAAACTCCAAAAACTCCAGGCTTAATCCAATAATGTAGATTAATCAATGTTGAACTTACAGATTCTTTCTATTTTTCTTTTGCCCTTTACACACTCATCCCCCTTATTTGACCTCTTCTTCTGACAAAGGAAAGAAAATATAGTTTTTAATTTTTTTCATTTTTTTTTTCATTCTTTTTCATTCTCTCAAATATTGCATACAAACAACAACAATCTTATTTTTAAGTAAAATTAAAAATAATCATGAAAATGATCCTGTTCTTACCAGATTTCTAAGACACTTTTAAACTTTTATATTTAGGAATACTTAGAGGTGTGTTTTTTTTTTTTCTTCAGGAAATATTCACAAAAGTTTGCTTTTACAATGCAAGGTTTGGGAGATTCATCTGTCTTTCCATCTTGTGTGAACACACAAACTTTATAATATATATTCTAATTTCTTTGTCCCTCACAGCCCTAAGAACAGAAAAATTGTCAAGTTCTTGAAATCAGCACAGCAGCCTTCCTCTGTATACAAGTGTGGAATCATAAGGCTGTTTCTTAAGGTCAGTGCAGCTTATGGTAATGAATATGGAAAGGTTACTATTGTTGTCTTTTGTTGATTTCTCCTCAAAAAATGCAAAGAACAAAAAGGTCACTAAGCAATGTCTCTAAGCTACTTTGGAATTTACTAATCTATCACTGAAGAAAATAAAAAAGGGTTAATAAAATATATTGTAGACACAGAAAATCAGATTAGAGGTGGCATTTCACTGTGAAACCTTCTTTAGACAGAGAAAAAAATAACCAAAAATCAGAAAAGAAAGCTACTTTCAAACTTTGATCACTAAATAAATATTTACAAACTGAATAAGTCTTTTTAAGGTACAATGCTGGAGCACTATAACATGTCATAGAGAAACACATCTGTGACAGTGGAGCTGACATCTAATACAATATAATGCATGCTAGATGCAACAATTTTTTTGAAAACTGTACTTGTCCAGATCAGTGAAAGAAGTTACAGTATATTGAGTTTTATAGACCCAGCCTCTACTGGAAGGTGACAACTTAACAGCAAGAAGAGACTGTAGCATTACACGCTAAACTGCCAATTGAGAGATTTTGAACTCTGACTCCAAGGAGGATCACTTCAAACTTCAAAAGGTTTCAATTAGAGGAACTTTGCAATGAGAGAAGGAGAAACCCAGCTGAAGGCAGTCTAGATGGGCAAGCTAGCAAAGGGACAAAAGGGCCAGGACTCTGCAAAGCATGTCTAAAGGCACAACTCATTTTTGCATCCAGGTTGGGGAAAACTTAGATGGAGTTTAAGTTAAAAACAGGTCTCTCTGCTCTGATATGCTTTTTTCCTAAATAAATGATGAATGGCTTTCAAGTCGTTATTTGGTTCCTGCCAGTGTCTCAAAGTGAACACATCAAGGTCTGCAAATAAGGCAGATCGATAGCAGAAGCTCCTGTTGATACCTCAGAGCTGTAAGGTGCACTCTGAGGTACACTTCAGGAGCTATCTGAAATAGTGGGAATAAAAGGTAAAATTTAACCATGCAAAATTAGTAAGCGACCAATTGTGCTTCTACATGTATGTCAACAGAATATGCACAGCACATTCTGAGTTATTGCATATATTTATACTTCTGTCGTATTCTCAAGTTGTGTGGCTATTTAGCTTTCCAATAACCTGCCTACATATTTGTTCTGTCAATGACAGAGTGGAATAAGCAGCATAATCTTGACATTTTGGCATTACTCTTCATCTATCTTGTCTTCTGTGGCCATTACTATATTATTTAAAATGCCAAATGTTCAGACTGTATAGATAAGCCAAATTCCATGAATTTTAATGGGAATATTTTATACTTTAAACTCAAAGTAGTTCTCTTGTTTGAATGGAGGATCAGCTTTGAAAATAACTGCACAAACAGTGACATCGTTGAATTGAGCTGTTTGGTAGAATAAATTTTTAACGATGGAGAACGTATAAGTATTTTCATGAGGTAGCCCTTTGACTGTTTTAGGATGGGTTAATCTATTTTAGAAATTCTGAAACTCATAAAGCAATGTAAGTTGCAATGTAATGGCTGATGTTGCAGGATTTATGTGATCATTTGTTCATATTACGTTGAAAAATAGAGATTACAGAATTAAGGGACATAATTAGCCATGTTGCACTGGAAATAAGCACCACTAATTTATCCATTTTCTATTATAGAGAATGACACGTTTAACAAAAGGATATTTAAATAGAATTTTAAATGGTAGGACAATTTTCTCATGCTGCGCTTATTCTTTTGTGTGTGTGTGTCTATGTAGGCAAAGACTTGAGACTGAATTTGCTTCTCAAGCAAAATTTATATTGAAACCACACATGATGTTATGTACAGATGAAATGTACTGAGAACAAATGAATTTCAGGTCTCATCTGAATTTTCATTTCAGTATATATGTCAAATGCTTTGCTTCGTTTCGATAAAGGTCAAGAAAACATAGAGATTTTTGTTTTATCTTAAGAGTTTTTGTAAAGCCAGGAAAATGTAGGTGGCATGTTTTGGAAATGAGTTTCTTTTGAAATTCTCTACGATGGTCAATTCAATTGCTGAAAATATAGTTTAAATGTTGGAAGATGTATTCTACACCGATAGAGCCTTAACTACTCCTTTGTACTGCAAAGAGGAATCAACACAATCTGAAGAACATGACACAGTCTGACACGAACTGTTACAGAGTAATAGAGAAGGTACTGAGCATAGCAGTTTTGCACAAGGAGAAAAGTGAAATAAAATAATTATTTGTCCTTTTCCTCCGTAACAGGGTCTCCAAAGTCTCTGTGGAAACTTAGCTGTGGATGTGTGCTATTTACTTCAACAGTTTGAAGTTAACCACATGTATAAGAATGAGGATTTAGGAAATGTAGCCCTCCTTATCATTAAATAGTACCTTTAAATATTGGAACCAAGAAATTTGTAATATTTATAATATTTATAATATTTATAATATTAAAATTTGTAATATTTTTCCTATTACTTCAGAAGCTATTATATTTGGCAAAGTATTTATAAAAAATATATATATAAATAAATTGAATAAGTACAAGACTAAACTGAAGGTCAGACACATTCCAAAAAGATTCCCTTCAGTTTAACTTCTGCATCTGTCTCAAATTATTATGGGACATGTCAGTTTTCTTTTTTTCTGGAACAATTACAAGGTTGATACCTGTGTTATTTACCTGCTTTCAGAGTGTTGTAATGATTGGCTAACTCACCTTTGGACAGAAAGGCAGTAGAAAACCCGCGCATTAGCTGGACAAAATCAGTAAAGCACTCAGTAACTGATGATGATAATGACTCAACAGTGATTCACCACCACAAGTTATCAAGGTAGCCAGGGATGAAAAACTACTTGAGTACTCCTGTAAGAAAGCAGTCATAATGACTTTTCACTCCCTAACTTAAAAAAGATACATTATTTTGTGTCGTATGTGCTGGAAAAAAAAAAAAAAAAAGGTTAAAATATAGCAAAAAATATCTAATCTCATTTTACATGTTGTTTGTATCTACAAATAAACTGGGTTGAAAGTTAAGTATAGAAAAGTTGCTCTAATTAGATTTCTAGAAACAATTACCATCATCATAACCAAAGTGAATAATAAATTGAATGACTTAATTTCAATGATGATATCAATCTAACAAGCATAAACAAAATTGATCAATGATCAATTTGTTCATATATCAGTAAGATGACAGGCAATATCAAGCACAAATTATTCAGGCGCCCAGAATTATTTTTGTTAAGAGAATAACAAATTTGAATAAGAATAACAAGAATAACAAACTTGACAAATTCTTACACAGAAATGTTTCTTTATGTGAGTATATCAGAGTGAGCAAGGAAAAAAGAAAATAATTTTGAGAATTTGAAATATACTTTTCTTTTTTTTTTTAATTAGAATTGAAACTTAAAATGTTTGGAATATTCTGTAAAAGCAACTTGAATAAAATATTTTTGTATCAGATGAAAGAATATGTTTCCATTCTGACATATTTTTTTCATCTTCTATAAAAATGCAAGGTCGGAATTTCAGTATATTTTCAATGTATTTTGATGCAAGAATCTTTATATAAAAAAGAAAAAAAAGTCAAACTATTGTTGGTTTGATTAACATTAGTCTAAGTATGTACAGCAATATATACACGGTACATTCATATCTTTTAGAGTCAGATATGAAGGAAAGATTGTCTTACTGAGACAGAATATACATGTTAGAAAACTGTAAATAGCAGCAATATTCACATAAATCCTTTTCTAGTTCAAGGGACAAAATTCAGCTTTCCATTTCTTCTCCCTTATCTCTTTTAAAGTGCAAATAATACATTTCCTATAACCATGCTTTTCAAGCAGAAAACAGCCAATGGATTGTAGGTTTTGTTGCTGTTGTTGTTTTTAAAGGAGCCTTTTCATAGAAAACCATAACTAAGAGAAATGGAACAATTTAGAACTTTGTGCTTCCTCACTGAAGACTTTCAATTGACTTCACTGGCATTGGGATTAGTGCTTTAAAGAGGATGCAGAAATTAGGTTTGAACAGCCTACTAAGTAGCCCTATCTGTACTCCTTGACCAGATACAAAGCTGATCATTAATAAGCTGGTAATTTAGGGGAAAAAAATCAGGGTTCTCAAGCACTTTTCAGAACTAGACTGGAGGACTGCATTCAAGGAATAATGACAGAAAAGAGAGAATAAAACTGCAACTGCCTTTCCTCCTATAAAAAAATCAATTTCTAGATAAACCGAGGGTCTCAGATACTCTTCACACAGGAGAACAGAAGGCATTGTCATTATTTTTTGAAATATATATGAAGATAAATACCTTAATTGGGGAAAGAGAAGCACCTGACAGTGATTTGAAGGAGATTTTCATTTTTGTGAACGTAAGTCAACTCTTGTAAAGAAGGTCAGCAGAACTTCAAAAGGATAAAAAAAAATAAATTGGTCTAGCCTTTACTTTATGCATTTTTCTATCTCATTGAGAGAAGAATCAAAGTCCTGCATGAAAATGCCTGTTTTGTTCCAATAGCACATAGCAGGTTCTCTTCCTGAAGCCCTTCCACAAATAAACAGCTTTGAATTGCAGCTACTGCTAAGTTATCACACCTCTCTGTTAGGCTGAAGAAGCTGCAGCCAACAATTTAAATCAAATTTATAAAATGCAGGGATTGGTATTTTCAAAAGAAAAGAACAGCTAATACAGATGAAAATAATAATAATAATAAAGTTTTATATTAATCTCCAGTTTATTTAATTTTAAAGAACAAAGCTTGGAATGGGGAGGTGGTCAAGTCTAGAAATGATCCATTGTGAATGCAAGGTGATTTGATACCGCACCAAATGACCAAATTTTGTCAAGGGAGGCTTGGAAAGGAATGACAAAAAAGGACTGAAAGCTCATTTCTGCAAAGGTTTAAAATAAATTCTCTGCACTAACACAGTTTAAAGATCTGATGTAAACATGTCTGCAGCTCAGCTAAGGAAACACCTGATATCTCAGTACAGGTTTCATCCCTTTTCCCCAGCAAGCTGGTGCCATAGCCCTGTGAGAGGTGCAGCAGGAGATGAGTGCCTGCAAGACCACAGAAACAGGCCGGTGCCATTCACTAAGATTTGCTGAAGATTTGAAGACCTGACCCCCAGGCAGACTTGTAGATCTGTGGTATTTCTGACATATCTCCTACACTGTGATAATAATAAAAGAACAAAGGGACTCGTTATAATAGGGAAATAGCCCCCTGTATGTTAATTATCTCATTTCCTTATTAATGGGAAGGATCAAAACTCCCAAATGAAAGATTTTTAAGTGAGGAAATAAAAGTTTGAACATCCTGGTAGACAAAATAATTCGGATAGTTCCCCTATTAAAAGCAGTCCACTTTTATTCCCTCCTATCCTTTCTCTGTTTCAAGATCTTCCCTGCATTCTTCTCGATGAGCTTCACCATCCCTGCTCACTTGAATGGTGGAGGTGGATATAGGTAGCTAGGTCATTTCCAAATTATTGCAGAGTAATATATATATATATATATTTCTGAGTTCAGCTTCTTTTCCTTGCTTGTTTTCATCTTCTGTTCTTCTCCTCAACTCCCAGTCTTTATTCGGTCTTTTTAGTCAGGTGTTTCTCTGTGGGGTCTCTACCTTCAGAGCCTCTGTCTCCCCCATTGGAGCTGCTTTCAGAAGTGCCTGCTCATGGACTGTTTGCCGGGCAGGGCAAGAGACATGGCAGCAGCTTTCCCAGTTCTCTCTTCCAGTCAAAAAGCAGCAAACTTCAGGAAGTGGCAATGGTCCAAAGCAGAAGCCTGCCCCTCTCCTGCACCTCTGTCTTCCACTCCACACTGTGCAGCCCTCGCACCTTGGAGGCAGGAGATGCATCACTTTGGTGATGCTTTTCCCTTTGACTATACCTCAAAGCCAGGGATATTTCTTAGTTAACAGTTAATTCATAAAGGCCAAAATTATACCTGGTGGAAGTCAACACGAATATTCTGCCCAGTACTGAGGTGCCATTTGGTCTGTAGGATTTGAAAACAAACCCACAATCCTCTGTATGAGTTTGACAGTTCCTATATTAATTGGCTATCATATGCCATCCATGCATGCAGTGCTGGTAATTAAGGCAGAGTCAACAGTTATACACGCCCAGATTTAAAGAAAGATTGCTTGGTTAATTAGGACAGAGTTTGGTTTTGTATGCTTCTATAGTGTTCCAATAATGTTTGTGCACTACAATTGCCAAATTCAAAACTGTCAGCAAAGCAGCTACAACAATTATTGCTGACTTAAAACCATTTAAGAATTTTGAGAATTATCTTTTTAATGGTATCAGAAACAACATTCTTCAGGTTTAAAATACTGAGTCTAAATAGGCTTGTTCATCAAGAAGAGGGAAATAAGATTTCTCTCAAATTTTCCAGGATAACACATCTTACTCAATTTCTCTTTAATTTTTCATTTTCTTTTTTTTAATCAGATTTTGATTCAAATAACCCATTATTACAGCCAAAATTGTGACAAATTCCTGCAGCTCAACAATACAAGTATTTGCAGTTTAAGGACCACAAAAACTTTACATACTGTACCTGACACACTGTATCTGTTACCGAAGATACGCATCTAAGCACTGCAAATTGTCATTTTGGGGGCAATGCATAGCAGGGAACAACAGTAAAGAAGGAAAGAAAACCACAACAGCCTAAGCTACAATAATAGAGTTTAGGATGTAATCACTTAGCTGCTGTCTCTGACCACAGTGGTAGAATACTACTTTCCAGCTGAGTTTAGTCTCTGAAGGTCATTAGAGATGTGTACCAATAAACATGCACTCTGCTATCAGATTAGCAGACAAAACAGTTTCCATGGCAACCATTGGACAAGAGAGCTCGCCTGCATTCAGCATTAATTTAAAATATTTTTTTTTCCTCCCTCAGTCTCCTTGGAGTCAGTACTGTGAAACACAAGTGCTTGCAAGCTCTCTAATCTGTGGCTGTCTTTGAAAACCCATCCAATGTGTGTTGAAGCTGAGCCAATTAACGTTACGAGAATTGGGTGAATTGCAGAGAATCTGGCAAGGCTGTGTTTACCAATTAGGGTTTTTTTTATGATGCAAATGTTGCACACCATGCAGCAGGAATAAAAGCCAGCTATGCTGAATATGAAACTGTTAATTGCATTTTTCAGAGACACGGCTACAAGGTGAAACTAATCATACAAATGATAACTGGGTTTTACCACCTACAGTGCTTTGGTATTGCACTTTCACTAATCTGTATTAAAATAGCCCATAAATTTTTACAGCGAAGGAAAAGGCAGACCTTAGTACACCCTTCTGAATTTTGGGGGACATAAGGAACCAGGGAAATTAGGTATAGCTAAAAGGGAAAGCAATCAAAGTATTGTTAATAAATGCCAAACTGTTACCTTTTTTTTTTTTTTTTTTTTTTTTTTTTTAAGAAAATACACATTTACTACAAAACAGAGAGAAGTCTAATCTTAAATGAAAATCCTCCTGGTAAAAGAGACTGGTAAAGATGTCAATCACGAGTAAGTTTCCTTGATGAATCAGTTCAAAGGAAGATGCTCGTATCAAAACTCCTAGAGAAAATAAGAAAAGGTATATTTCTGGAAAAGTTTACTAGACACTTTACAAACAGCAGGGAAGTCCAATATATAAAGCCCCAGGCTGATGACAGGATTTAGGCATACCTGAAGAGAGGCTTATGAAGAGGTCTAACTGGTCCAAATACATAGTGAAATATTATTAATTTTCTTGTATTATAAATCAGTATAGGAAAGACAGGCAAATGAATTTGGTAACTAGATCTTCCCATATGTTAAACCTGATACCTTGAAGGGCAAAACTCACCTCAGTTAGGGGACCCATTCATAAAAAATATCTTGGAAAAGCAGTTAAATGAAATCCTTCAATAAAGTTTTTGATGGTATAGAAGTATTTAGAAACAAACAGTGACATTTTACTTGAATTGTATTTCTTCCTTGAAAATTTCTCAGTATGGGAAATGTCCAAGCAAATTTGTTTTTTACCTTATTCTCCTGCATGTGACACATCAAAGCTTAATCATTACATAAAACCATGAGATTACTTTTCTGGTATTGCACCTCTTGAATAATTTGACAGAAAGAACACCTCAATCTGTTACACCTAACTCTACCAATAAACCACACACACTGCCACCAACGCTACCACTATCTCAGCCACTTGGATGTATGAAGTCCATTACAGATACGTAGCTAATCTTTTGCTGTGAAAACTTAAACTGATGAAAAATAAAACTAGAGCACAAGCATATTTGAGTAAGTAGTCTTAGTTGTCTTCAGGTCTGATAAAGACCACAAAGTCCCAAAGTGATCAAGACACTTAAATCAATTCTTCTTTGTTGAAACCTTATGAGAAAAGTAGTAAGATCTTTTCCATTCTGCAGATAATTTGCATACCTCACTTTCCCTAATTATCTCAGTCACGTAGAATTAGAAATAGATCCAAAATCTCCTGTCATCAATTGGTTTGTCAAAAAATTGTCCCTATGCCTGTACCTTTGTCTTCTAGAAGACAATGCATGCATCACGACAAACATTTGGAGAGCACAAATATTTGTTAAACTAATGTATTTTGTGGTCAGCAATCACATGTACATGATACTTAGTAAAAGAAGAAAAGCATCAGGCAGAGAGGGGTTTCAAATGCTGCATTTAGAGAAGAGGATCAAAGTAAATGCTGCAAAGAATAACCACAACTGGAGTAATACACTAGACAACTTCAATTGAAAGTGGCATGGCTTAAAGTAACAAGATAATAGAGTTGAATAATGCAAATGACCATATCCCATGTGGGTTTGCACTACAAGAGATCCTAAAACCACAGAAAATTAGGAAAAGGCATTGAAGAGGAGATTCTTGAAGAGATTTTCCTAAAAGAATAGAGAAAATGAGGACAGCTGGGAACCTTGAATGCACAGCAGGATGAGGGGCAAGGGAATGATTTGCTCTATAATAAGAACTGAGGGAAACAGTGACAATTGTAGAAAGTGCATGAAGAAAACTAGCCAGGAATGAATGGCCCATGTGTTTCTGAACTGCACAGGCAATCAATCATCTATTTTCCAGCAAAAGACAAAATACAAATTTGAATCGCAACTGCTGCCAGAATGTGCTTAGCCCAGATCGGTTCAGCATTAAGACAGCAAGAGAAACTCTGTCAGACTTGATAAAATGGTTATTAGGAAGGACTAGTTTTTGTGTGCTTTGGGAGACAGATGGGTCATGTCAGAAATGAACTGCTTCTAAATGACGTGCTTCTCTTGGTTCTTTTGTGTATTTATTTACTTGAGCTTTTCATATTCCTGGGTTGATTAATAGGACACTAAAGAAATCCAATACCACTGGTATATACACTTCTGATAGCTAAAGGTTTGAATTCTGTTCAGAGTTTTCTTCTAATCAGGAATTTACTGCAGGTCTATTCACTTCCATTGTCCCTAATGTTAAAAGATACAGATTTGTAAAATTTGTTTTGCAAGAACATAGCAGCCACTCAAAAGTGGCCAGAAATCATGGTGATTTTTATTGTTGCAGTGTATAAATTTGAAGACCTTGGATCTTGGGCTAAAAGAGAAAGAGAAAAATTAAAGTAATCAAGATAATGATCAATGGATAACAAAACACAATTGTTACTGAGGATTATAAAGCACTGAAAAATCTGACTGATTATCTCTGCAAACAAGCTATCAGATTGCTGGAAATTGTTGGAAGTGTGGAGGCTATTAGGAAAGGATAGCTTTGCAATGAATGACAAAATGATGATGTGCTTTGTATTCCTGAAGTTGTAGAGAGATGAGCAACAAATCCTCTGATTTTTGAGAAAGAAATATCACCTTAAAATTATTTCATGAAAAATTGCTTCATACCCAGTATCTGCATATAAGGAAACTCACCCCTTTTCAATAAGATTACTTGGCAACAGAAAGCAACTAGGACAGTTAGAACATAAAGTGAATTTTACAAACTATTGGTTTACAGTTGTAATAAGTGAGTGGCAGGACATTTTGCAACACGTAATCGATTAGGTGGGAAGTACTCATTTAATAAAGTCAAGGAAGTACTTTAGGCCAGAAGAAAACCAAGATGAAAACTGCAATCTTTCAAAATTCTCTCTTTTTTTTTTTTTTTTTTTTCAGAGATGTTTTCAGTTGCTTTTCTCTTTGTTGTTTTTGTTTGTTTGCCTTTTGCAAATAGGAAAATACAGTTCTGCATATAACCTAAGAATAACACAAACCCAGCCCTTTAATTTTATGATGTAGAAATAAAAAAACTATGGCCAGCAAACACACGGAAGGATGGATGATGCCTTCCTTGAAATTTGTTTGATACTAAAAAGACAAGAAAGAAGGAAGAGGGTAAGAAGGAAAATATATAAATCATTAAAATGATAACTGGTCAAGATTTCATGATGCTGCTGATTTTCCTTGAATGCACTTGGATGGGAATGCATGCCTGGGGATACACTGCTCCTTGTTCTTGATGTCAGTTAGCTCGGCTCTTACAGGTGTCATAGAAAGGATTCAAAACCAGAAAATAATGTACCTTAAGTGATCTAGCTCAGGAAGAGATGTCCCATTCTTTTAACAAAGTCTGAGAAAGATGTGACTAGACTACTCTCTAGGACATGGATAAATCAAATAAAACTATTATTTCCTGTTGCTGGAACCCAGATGCTTCATCCTGTTCCAGAGTTTGTAATACCAGCATAGTGTATCTATATACAACAGGTAGTAGAAATGCATTCTGAGCATACTGGAAATCTGGAAATCTGGGTTGTTGCTTCTTTATTATTTTCTACTCAGTGTTGCTGCTTTTAAGATGTGATATCACAGATGACAATCTTTACTATGTTAACAGGGAACTTCTCCAAGTTATTATTATACAGAAATGTTTTCTCCCTCCCAGGCACCATGGCGACCGCAGCACTAAAAATAAGCACTGTCTACAGAGAGATGAATGAAGATATGAACATGGCATGCTGCAAGCCACAGCCAATAAAATCACTGAAATTTGGATGGAAATGATATGGAAAGAAAACTCACTGTCATTTTGCCAACAAGCATTTGAAATGCAAGTATCACAGAGATGGAACCACATCAGCATGAGTCAGTAGAATCATACCTGTCCTTCCAGTAACTGAGACAGTTTGAACAAACTTCTACACACAGTTGATATAATTGCTCTTGACTCAGACCAGATACTATAGTGACTCTAGGGGTTGTAGTTTCTTAAGATTACAAAACATAGCACAATATATTAATTATACACCTAGTAAGTAAAATATCTACAAAATTTGCTCTTGCCTGAGAAGAATCCCATTTCCATGTTATCTCTGCTTCTCCCAGATTCCTTGGGGTTAAATCTGTGCTTTCTGAGTTATAGGATTAGGTACAATAGGTACCAGAGTAATTCATCTGATAAGTTATGTAGCTTCTGTAAAAAACCTACTGGACATAAAATTGTTAAGAATACCTGTATATGTTGAGAAATATGTTTTTGAACCAGGAAGTATTTAGATTTTTAATCTGACCCATGTTATTGTGTATATGTGTGTATTACTGGTATTTGTAAAAATAGAGTGAAAAGGAACTGTTCTTTCTCTACAGGTCATTGAGACCTCCACAGAGAGGAGGAACAGTCAAAGTCCAGGATAAGTCTGAATAGCGTATAATTTACAATACAAAGCAGTAAAGTGTTCATTAGATTTCCAAAATCATCTGCTATACAGATTTGAGGTAATACAAGAAAATAAAGTTCTGGTTTATTCCTGCAAGGCTTCCACAAGTGGAGTTTGGAAGATTCACCTACTGAATAGAAAAGCTTCAGTTTTCTGAGAAATAATAGGAAAAAGTACATTTCACTTGTGGATTGAAAGTAAATGAAAAAAGGTGATGCTAGAATATCCCTTAATCTGTGTTCCTAGACCTCTATTACTAATATGCCTTTCACTACTCCAAGTGGTATGGTTATCAAGTCAAGAATAAACTGACATGCGCATAATACATAAAGACCATGTCAATTTTCAAAAGTCTGAAAAGCATAAATTTTTTGGAGAGTGCAACATTAATCTCCCATCCTAGATATATGAAGCTGTATACATAACTGCAGTGTCGACCTGCAATTATAGGACGATTGAGAGAAGAGATGTTGCCAATTTAGACACCAATGTGAACATTGGGATCTAGCAGCAAACCACTGTTGGACAGAAGAGGACACACCAAGTCCAACTGGAGGCTTACTATATGGGACTACCATCACATGTGACAAGGCTAGTGATTTGGTTGTGTGGATTCACTGCAACCATATGGATTCACTAGGCTGAAACAAACAGGTAAGAAAACAAACAACAACAAGCCATGGCCTTGCAAGAGGGACCACAGCTAATCTCAATAGTTAAGTTGGAAATGTTCAGGTGTTAGTACTGAAAGTTTATAGAAATGCTTTGGCCTAATTTTAGAAGGTGTATTGAAATATTTCAATATGTTTTACAATAAATTCAGTGAAAATACCTTGCTTAAATAAAATTGTAGCTACTGAATCTGCACATATTTTATATAACATCATATGGATTTAGAAGAGCAAAATATGTATGATGTATGTACTGGGAATTCTCAGTGTAGATTTGGGATGACCGCAGCTAGCAATCTGTTATGTTAAATATAAAAACTTTTTTTTTTTTTTATTTTTTTTTTAATTCTAGTCTCCTCAGAGCTATCAATGAAAGATTATTAATCTCATGGGAATGAAAGAATGGAAATATATAATGTTTAAACAGCATACTGAAAACAGATGTAGAGACTAAAAAGAAACCCAAAAGAACAAACAATTTCCTTGCACCATTTTCTTTCATCTTTCTCATTCTTTTTAAGGATTTCTTCTCAAGTAACAGCACAGTGTACAGTCATGATTACTAGAGTGGTTGCTCAAGAGTTGCAAATGTATTTTCTAATAACGGATTCTGAAAGTAAAAACAAAAGAGATGTGTGGCACTTTTACTGTTTGATTGACCTTTGTGTATGATGGAAAAATGCTGTTACTTTTGGAACAAATATTAAAAAGAAACTAAGGCAACATTTCTACCTTTGGACTCACAGACTCCAGTTTCTTTTTCAAACTACAGTAAAGACCAAAATACAGTTCCACTGCCCCAGTGTAAACACAAATTTAATGACGTTTAGCATTTCCTAGAGCCCCCCCAAATTTGGGAAGACAAGCTTACTGATAAATATGTTACCACCACATGTTCCTCTGAGTCCCAGCCCAGGCAGAAGTGGGGAGCCCAGCCCTCTTTGTAGGTACCATCTAACTGAACTATTCTAAATTATAAATTTGCCAGAGCAATGAATGTGAGCAAAAGAAAACCTGATGTTCCCAGTACATGGGAACTGCACATCATCTGTGGCCATGTTTGAAAGATGGAACTCTGTTTTCTTTGAGATATCATAAGGACAGGCTACTTTAGAAAAGCCAGGACAGGTCATACAAAATCTGCATCACAGAAACAGGTTGTTCTGGTTCACCAAGTTTGCACCTGTACCTATAAGCTGACGTTATATGCAAAAAATATCTCCTTTAACAGTAGAGAAATATCGTAACTGTTGAGTCATTATTTGAGAAATACTCTCAGATTTAATAAGCTCCCTGTTAATCCACCCCAGGAAGACTTAAAAATGAGGAAACAAACCTACTTCACCTTTTACAAAGCTACTACCCAGGAAGCATTTCCTTTCCCAGTGATATGATAAAACAATTATATTTTGCCAGAGGCTTGTTTTGTCTCCCATACGTTTTCAGCCCTGGCTGAAATAATACAACCACATATCAGTTAGGAAGTCCTCATCAATCCCTGAATTTCAGACTGGCTGATATTTCTGTTGTAGAATCTTGTAAGACATGTCACTAGTCATTACATTTTATTTCACTGTTTTCATTTCTAGTGCTCAAAATAATAATTCAAATATTCTCACTTATTTCCAGTATGTCTATGGGTATAGGAATGGACCTATAACTATACCTTTAATGATGACTCAAAATTAAATTACTGTGGATACAAATATTTCTCCATTACATTAACAAAAAGACAGAGAAAAAAAAAATAGGGAGAGAGAAGGAAAAAAATAAGGAAAATAAAACATCAAGGACTAAAATCATACAGCAGACCAGATTCATTTAGGTCTATAAGGAATCACAGTAAGAAATGCAGTATGTTGTCAAAAACTCATATAGTAACAGAGATAAAGACAAGAGAGAAATGCAAAAAAATATTTTTTTAAAAGTATATATTACCAAAATTAAACTTTCTGGGTCCCTTCCAACTAAGGATATTGTATTCTATGAGAAAACCTCCTATGAATCAAGAACAAAAATTTCCCTTCATTTTATTTTCTGTTGTATGGGTTACTTTTCCATTTCACTGACTTTTGTAATGGAAGCAATTGGTCGTTATTGACCATTTATATGGAGCTTCATTGGCAGTAGCATTTTGAGGGACAAAATACCTTTCCAAAAGATCCTATGTTGCTTTAAAGCATGTAACAGTTTCAGTATGCCAAATGCACGTCGTGCTGTGAGCCATCACAGCAGTACACAGATATTGATTTAGATAGAAACCAGAGGGCTGGGGAAGATAGAAAGGGCACAGTGTGCTTTCTGATGTGTATGCATTATTTAGCTTTCATAGTTTCATCTGAAGTTAGTGCCTATTTAGATAAAATTTCAGAATTGGTATCACTGCGTTCAATACAGGTACATCAAATTACTTCAGAACTAAAGAGATACAGACGATATGACTTATTTGTTCTTATGGCTACCAAGAAAGTGGCTTTTAGTGATGATCTATTTTTGTTTCTATTTGAAAAATATACCTGGAAAAAATGTTTCACCGTATTGTGAGAAACAAAGAAAACTAGAGTCTTATCGGCTTGGTTCACAAATATTTTCTCTGGAGAACTCTATGATATAAATTCCACTGATGCTAATACCTAGAAATCTCAGATGAATATTTGAGACAACTAATTGGGAATTTCTCTAAGATTGAAACATACTAAAATTCACAGAAAATGGGAGGCAAAGGGAAAAAAAAAACACACAAGGAAGATGTAGTCAGCTAATAGAGATAGGAAAGAATAGAAAGGTCACGAGATCATAATATTTACATTATTTATTTGGATTAAAGTTCAACTTTTTTTTACTGCTATTTCCAAATTTTCCTAACATGTATTTTACTGAAATAGACAGAGTCAAAACTTAACAACTGAAATGAATATATTTGCTCTATATAACCCTACTTCATACATATAATGTTTTTATTGGGCCAGATTTTGGACCTGAAAATGAAATCACAGTAATTTATGCAATATTTTATGACTTCACATGGGCAGAAATGAACATGAGAAAAAGCTGAGACCTTTAGATGCCACTGAAAGATATTTTGAATACCACTTGATATTTAGAGTACCACATTTTGCAACACTTGGCACACATATATTTTTATAGGGCTATGGTAGAATGATTGACAAAAGCTAGAGATGGCAACTACTTTTATATTTACCTGTTCAATGTGATCCTGATCTACCAGTCACCTATACAGAAAAAGTCTAAAATAACAGTATTATCATCAAAAGGATTGTTTCTTGAATAAGAACTTGCAGACCAGACTGAAACACCGCATAATCTCTGATAACAAGCTGGTGAATAAATGTATTCACGTGGAAACACTTATTTGAGTTAGTAGTGCAGAAACATCAACTTCCAGTCAAACACACACAAGCAGATGAATCTTGCACATTAGCCTATGAGAGATAAAAATCTCTAATAATGATGAGTAGTTTTAAAATAAACAAATGGACTGCCTCCTGTTATATCTTTCTACCAAAATATAGGATAAGGATTTATTAATCTTTAATATTTAGGTTATGATTTGCCTGACATGTAAGTTCTTTTTTCAAGCAGAAATATCAGAAATTTCAAGCAGTTTCACCAACTGCATAACATAAATTCATACCATAATGTAAAGTTAAATAAATATATGTATGTATTTAGTATGACATTAAGAAAAAAAAAAAAAAAAGCCCGATACTGATGCCATCAAAAATATAAATTATAACCTCAGGTGATTTTTTACACTGACAATTACCTATAACCACCATAAGAATAAGAGTGGATAGAGTACTCCAGTTTTGTATGGCATAAGGAGAAACATAATTTAATCAAAAAGAGAACTTTCCAACAGCCATCAATACCAGCCATTGCACTTTATAATGCTGATGACACCTTATAAACATGGAATCCTTCTGGGCACATTTAAATTTCTATCTTAGGATTCTATCTTTATTAGAAATGTTATTATTTATAACCTTACATAGAAGTGTGCAAATAGACTGAAAGCATATATTGTGCTGTGGAACTGCATGTGAAAAACATTGCTACAGTGGCTTCTTTTCTTATCTATTTTCTAATTTATAAATCCCTTGAAGGCCTCAGTAAATTAATGAACTGATATCCAGTAAAACTTCAAAATGACATTTAAAATTAGAAAGAAGCAATATTTTATGATTTAAATGGAATTTTAATCACATTTTGTCTAAGAACAATACCAAATAACCCCCCCCCACACACAATAAAACACACACAAACACACAAATACCCCAAGTCAGATCTTTTCCAAAATTTACTGGGAGAATATTTCTGATAGCAAGCCGAAGTCCTGAATATCGTGCTGTAAATAACACTTAAGGAGATGGGCAAGTCAGGACTGGCAGAATATCCCTTCCCACCCTTAGACCTTATAGAAACAACAAGAAGTTCACCAGCATCATTATTTGGGGCCTGGGTCCTGATAGCTTTTTCTGTGCACTTTTCCTGCTGAAAACATCACAAGACCAGCTGCTTTCACAGGATTTTTCATAAAGTCTCAGGGGATCTTCTTGTTATGTTACTGCAGTATTTTGAATGACAGTCAGCCAGCAAAAAAAACAACAAGAACAAGATCCAAAGAGAGGAATGAGTGAGGATAGGGGACATAAAAAGACAGAGAAGTAGAAAGAAAGCTAAGGAAAAAATGGATTACAAAAATGGATCAGAGAACATCAGCAAAAATATGCTGCAGAACCAGAAAATGAGGTAAAAATAGAAATTAGGTAAAAAAGATTTAGAGGAAAGAAGATTTTAAAATAAGAGAAATGAAAAATAAAATCAGATATTGCAATACACAATTTAATAAAAAAAATAAAAGGAAGTATAAGAAGAATTAAAATGAAAGGACAGACTAAGTCCTGCATGAAACTTGTAGTAAAATGTAAGAGAGGAATACAAAACAGATGCTGTCTAACCAGAAAGAAAGAATAATCAAATGGTGAAAAATAAATGACATTCACAAAGCTAGCCCAGCTAAGAATACGTGTTATTTTATTTTCCATTAGTAATAGAAAGGTATGTTGAGTTTTCTGGTATCCATTTATATTTTCCTTAAAACATTGTAAGAGCAGGTAGGACTAATTGTCTGACACAAGTCTGATAAACAATGATTGATATTTGTATATTTATAAATTGCATTTTCGGTATGTGTTTCTTCCATTCTTCGTAGTAACATTGATGTAAAGTCAAAATGCACCGTCTACACGCACATATAAATGTAAAGTGAAGATGCGTTTGCTTCTTTTTGCGCAACATCAAAACATAACTTTACAAATATTGATATTGTATAAATTATTGCAATAGAAAGACAACAGTGAGCCTGTACCAGCAATGGGACTGTTACACTTAAAGCACAGTTAAACTTTGATCCTGCTGTTTACCGGGCACGGGGGAACTTCCAATGGTGGGACAAGATGAAGCCATAACAGTGGATACTCAGATAGGAGAGGGAAGAGGTGAGTCATGATTTGAATCATGACATGAGAGTCACAATTCGAAGAGAGGACTTGAAAAGGAATTAAAGGTAGCAGCAATCATTGTGTGCGTTAAGCCTGAGATGAGGGCTATGGATGTCAGGCAGAAAGCTTTCATTAGCAAATGTGGCCTCTGACTCGAGTTCTTTTACATCCCGGAGGACAGGAAGGATCATGTTTTGGAAAGCTGAGAGATTGAAATCTTGCTACACAGGCTTTAAAAACACTTCTTCTCTGGGGCAGGACTCAGACTAGAAACTGAGCCCTGGCCATGAGCGTACAGCTGCATACAAATAACCTATCAAAGCTGGACAATATTTTCATGTTTGTTTGTTTTTTTCTCAAGTTACCTCACCAGCTACTCTTCCCTCTTCTTCCTATTGCTAGTGAACATAACACAGAAAAAAATATATATAATAAAATGTCTATAAAACAATTGGTTCCTTCAGATTCATATAAAAGTAATGTTAACTATAAGGTGGTATTTTGACTAACTGGTGAAATGACATTTCTTCAATATTAAGTTCTACCTTTTCTCATCAATGAATATTTTAGAGAAAGGCTAAAAATGTTTTGTAAAAGAGGAAATATGTGTTTTAATTAGGTAATATTTCTTAAGTCTCTACTGACAAAAATGGCTTAATAAGATGCAAAATGTTATGTTTTCTCTAGCCTACCTCTCGTTTCTTTCTCCACCCACCCCCAGTCCCCAAAATACATCTGAAAAAAATCTAATGACAGCATGAATAAAAAAGTGAGACTAAGAATAATTTCATATCTATATATTTTTCTCATGCACTTGTCTAGAATTAGCTTTCCAAAGGGAAAAAAAAAAAAAAAAAAAAAAGGATACATTATAGCTTCTAAATCTCTCTTTTACATCTTAAAATCTTAAAATATTGCTAATACATGAACTGAGAGGGTTATGTCTATTTTTACTTTAGAGAACGTAGATAAAAGGAAGGCAAAGCATTTTTTTTTTTTCCTGGACTGCTTCACATGCACATACACCCCTTTCCAATGTTGTTTTAATCTCAACTGGAGGTGACTACTCATTTGTAAAAGAAAAGAGGTTAAGAGGCACTAAATAAAGATGACAGATAGCTTCATAAAATAATTTAAATTACTCTGAAACAGAACTGGGTAGAAAACAAAGATGACGCTGTTTACAGTAACAATATTTAAAATGTATTAATTAAACCCAGAGCAGAACTACAAAAGAGAGAGGTGCTTTGAAGATGGAAAGCTCTGAATGCCACAGGAAGCTTTGAAGTTTCTCAGTTTCCTTTGTTTCTCACTCATAATACATGAGGACACTCTGCAGTAGCTAAGCTTTAACTTTCAAGGGACCTTTTTCTGTTTGTACCACCATTAATGAGAAAAAGAAAAAAAAAGATCATACCCTGCTCTTGCGATCCATCTTTAGAATTCATGGCAGAGAGATTCACTGCTGCCGTGAGAGTTTCTGGTTCCTATTTGGGAAGGCTGATTTAATCTACTGAAGGTTACTCTGTAGTCAGTTGTGCCAAATATATGCCAGATTTTTGCATAAATTAGTCAAAGAAGTCACCTAGTACTGTTTCAGTAATACTAAGGAGGTAGCAACACTAGAGCCAAGGCTGGTTTCAAACCTACTCTTAAAACTGAAGCTAAAAATCTCAGCTTCACATTCAATTATTTGATTTTGTCTCCTCTGGAAATAATTTAGCAGAAAGTCTTGTCAACAGTAGGCAACATTGTCTAGCAGTACGTTCATGTATGAGGACCAAGGAATTCAGAGATCTGGAAAAGAAAGTTTTAAGAGTTTTTTTTTTTTTTTTTTTTTTTTTTAATTCCAGATGATGTTCCTAGCAGCTGTTGATGAGTTCAGTATTTGAATATATTGAATCAAATGACACTTACAGGCATCTTGGCCTCCCAATTCAACCAAGGGGAAAAAAATGCCTTCATTTCTTATATATGATTCCTGCAGCAACAAAGTTGATTTCCCTTGACCTCCAGCCCACTTTATAGGTTTGGGTAGAGCAGTTCCACTATGTGCTCTATGTGCATTATCTCCAGAGATAACACCATCACATTGTCATGCAAACATGCAAATCACCACTTCTAGTTGCCATGGTTTCAAACTGAAACCCTGGCATCCTTTTATCATGGCTCAGCATAACTTTTTAAAAAGTTAATTTTTTTTTAAAAAAAAGTTATTTTTTTTTTTAAAAAAAAAAAAAAAATGGCAGCAAGGCAGCAACTCCTGGGCCTAGCTTGCATTACACTAGAGGAATTTAGATAGTTGTATTTTGTAGAGGATGCTGTAACTGTACTTCTGATGCTGCAACTACATCCTGTTAATTAAAACATTTTTACATAAACTGACTCACATTGCCTCTAATTTAAACCTGAATGAAAGGAAGGAAAGTCAGGTTCCCAGCCATGGCACAATACCACTGGGAATGTTCAGCCTTCCAGTTTTAGTGCTCGGGAAATACTTCATTAATGTGGTCAGAGTAGCTTTATGCTAAAAAGAAGAAGAAGAAAAAAAAAGTTTTACAAGTATATTCATTGATCGCTTTTACAAAGACTTAAAAATGAAATACCACAGAAGAGGTGAAGTCCAGGCAGGGGCAGCAAAAAAGTCTGTGTTGCCCTGCCAAGACGTTCCTGTAGCCATTGGTATGGGCTAGAAACAGTGACCCAGGTGAAGTGCTTTAACTTCAATCAGTGCCAGGACTGGACTAATGGTTGGAGGGATGTGGAAGGAACAGTAAGACCTCATATTTTCTTGTATAAAATTACCCAGAAGATGCTAACAATTTTGAATATCTATTAGCATAAAACAGGTCCAAAAGAAGAGACTAACTGCCATTACTGTCTCACCAACCTGCATTCCACCACTGGGCATCTCATTAGTGTTAGGCATCTAACGTGCAGTGCCTATATAAAGAGGCTGATTTTCCAAAGACTTCTATAATCCAATGGAAAGAAAGAACCCCCTACACAGGGCAATTCAGAGTCACAACTTGATTCAGATGCTCTGAGTTGTCCTCTGGGGAAACTTCCCATAGTTCAAGGTCTACATAAGGAGACTGTCATCTTAATTTAGTTATATAAATTAGGTGGTCTGAAGGCTGGGACATGGAAGGGCTTCCCAAGAACTCAATAACCTGTGTATAGATAGGAACATACAAAATGAGATTAACCATACAAAATGGGATTAACCATAAAGGACAGGTTAAAGAGGGTATCTCTGGTTATGGAAAGCCTCAGGATGAGACCTGGAGGACCTGGCTTGCCCTTATTCTGAGAAAATAAGTTTTTTAAAATAAGAAAATACAAATTTTACTGTATCCAGTTCTGGGCTCCCCAGTAGATAAAAGACAGGGATCTCCTGGAAAGAGTCCAACATAGGGCAACAAAGATGATACAAGGCCTGAAGCCTTTCCCTATTAGGAAAGGCTGACAGAGGGGATCTTATCAATGTTTATAAATACCTGAAGTGTGGGAGACAAAGGGATTTGACCAACCTCTTTTCAGTGGTTTGTGGGGATAGGACAAGGGGCAATGGTCACAAAATAGAACATATGAAGTTCCACACCAACGTGCAAAATAACTTCATGGTGAGGGTGACAGAGCACTGGAACAGGCTGCCCAGGGAAGTTGTGGAGTCTCCTTCTGT
This sequence comes from Oxyura jamaicensis, assembly GCF_011077185.1. Lineage (NCBI taxonomy): Eukaryota > Metazoa > Chordata > Aves > Anseriformes > Anatidae > Oxyura > Oxyura jamaicensis. The sequence continues at coordinate 9,795,211 of NC_048894.1, forward strand.
GGAGATATTCAAGGCCTGTTTGGATGCCTACCTGGGCAATCTGCTCTAGGGAACCTGCTTTGGCAGGGGGGTTGGTCCCAATGATCTCTGGAGGTCCCTTCCAACTCCTATAATTCTGTGACTCTGTGAAATAAAGGAGCCTGGGCATGGTTCTCTGCAATAGTTAGCATGGAGAAGCTGCTGCTGCATGTATGGATGTGGCTGTGATGTGACAATGCCTTATTCCTGTTTTCTCTCCCAGAGCAATGTTTTCTAAGGGTCTTTGCCTCAAAAACATGAAATGGGGATTTTGTTTGTGCTTCATCTGAGATGAGCAAAAATAAAATAATTTATCTGGGAATTAATAAAACCCAAATGTTCTACATCTAAAAACAGAACCTGAACTCAGATTTACAGTCTTTACTATAAAAGAATGCTTACTGTTGTCTTCTCTCCCCAAAATTAATATTTATTATACTTAATTAAACTCTCTCTTACATCCACGTATACTCCACTTCAAGCCTGAATACTAAATGTTATTAATAACTATGGCTAGTACACTGATTCATGCAAACACAAATCACATATCTCTAGAGTCCAAAGAGGTAGTCAGTTTTCATTAGGAGAAATCCCAAGACATGAGCTCTGGCACTCCTGATTTTATGGAAGATTTTCTGTATGTTTGTGCCTTCTTTCAGGAAGTTAAAATAGCATGTAACTTCACATTACTTTGAAGGCTCTTGTGGCTTTTTCCAGCATCCTGATGGTAACCTTTTCACTGCCTATGGCAACTGTGTTCTGCACCCTTATGTCAATGCCAAAGAACAGAATCTTTTTGTACGTTGTAATTTTAGTGTCAAGGAGAGATGTGATCTCTTCGTCCACTGCTGAGACAGAGAAGCATAGTCCAAAAGAAGTGAGTATTCTAGCAATGACTTCAGACAAACCACCAGTCTCCAGACTGAAAGGGCCTTCAGTTGTCATTCTATGGTAGTTTTGTTGTTGTTGATTGCTTTTTTGTTGTTGTTTGTTTGTTTGTTTCAATAGGAAAGATCTTAGTCTGCTTTTCACCTGTATTATTTCATTTACAGTTGCTATATGGGTGAAACAAGAATTTTGACACTTTTACAACTGACTAGATCGTGTTACACTTAAACCTAATCTGTAACAGAAAACAAACAAACAAATAAACAAAAAAACACTCTATAAATCTATTATAAATAAAAATGATATTTTAAAATAAAATAGAAGCAATTAATTCTCACATTGTTGTTTCTATTACACCTTTTGACTAGTATCCAATTGCTTTCAGTTGTCATCTCACTTCTCTCTTAATACCATATTTGAGGGGCCAATTACTCCAAAAAATTCAAATGGACTAAAAGAAGTTTTGATTTAAGAAGATGGGGGCTAGGGCATTCAAGAATGCTCATCATCCTTTTAAAGACGGATAAATGAAATTTTCACGCCTAGGAAGCCTTATCATCCTTTTAAAGAAGGGTAAATGAAATTTTCACACCCAGGAAACACACATTAACAAAAGTATATGCAAATACTGCTTTTTTCTACTTTATCTTCAACATATGACACTTTCCCTGGAAAAAGATAGCATATGATTTGTCTTAAGTAGGAAAAGAAGCATAATTTTAATGTCTATTTTTGTATTAAGTCTCCTAAGGCAAATGTTCTGCCCCATCTGTCAGCACAAACCAAAAGGATTCAAAATTCTTTCCTCTCCAATTTTCGTTGATGTTTATTCTGCAATGTGTTCTCTGCACATACTCTCTTTTTGCCACATGTGCTTGTCAGATGATTTGAAATTATATAACTTCCTTGTGGCTTTTCTATTTGAAATAGCTTTACCAGCCACATCTATATAACGTCTTAGTCTTTGAAACCAGTAGAGGAAAAAAATTGTCCTAAAGCAAACTTTATTACCATTGTTACTTCATTGATTTCAGATAAATTCAAGTAGAAATATATCTGGACCAACAGGATTCTAGATAGCATTATTCTGTTAGGATTAAAGATTTCCTAATTAGTCTGAATTGTTATTATGATACCAAGCTGTAAATGTAAACATCTTGTTTATCAAGTTGAAAACTGTAAAATACAGAGCCCAAAATGCAATACAGAAGTGGCAGAAAGCTAATACAAGACAGAATACTTAAGTCACTTGATAACACAGGTGATGGCACAAGTGATTTACCTTTCCTCTTTGCCATATATTAAAGCAGTCATAGTGCGTCAGAATGAAGTTCCATTTTTTTTTACCCATCAATAGATCATTTGTACAGTAATTTGAGCATCAATTTTTCTAATCCATATAAAATTTAAGATTCACAACAAAATTTGGCAAGGATTTTGTCAGCTTGATACTAGGCATTGTTTGAAAAAAAAAATACTTTTTTTTTTTGTTTGTTGTCAGCTCATTTCCGAATAGTCAGCACTGAGGATGTTGTATATGCAGTGTTTAAAGGACTGTTTGTCATACAAAAGATAACAAAACCGATGGCCCCTACTTCTTGTTTGGAAGAAGTATTCAAATTCTACACAACTTCTCCATGCCAGTCATGATTTTACAGACCTCTATCATATCTTTCTATCAGTCACATAGCTTTAAATAGGCTCCTACTCTATTTACTCATTCCCTGTTCACCAGATGTTCCATACCCTTGATCTTCCTTGTCACTCCTCTCTATACCTTTGCCCATAATAATATACCTTTAATATACCTTTATGAGAGGAGGAGCAAAACTCTAGGCACTTATGTGGGCACAATGTGGATTTGTAAAAATGGCAAAGTAATGTTTTCTTTCTTTCTTTCTTTTCTTTTCTTTTTTTTTTTTCCTCTCTTCATTTCCCTAACACCTAATTTGCTTTCACTGCTGCTGTTGAGCACTGAGCTGGCATTTTCACAGAACTATATATTATATCTTCAAATGTCACTCCTGAGTACTTACAGTGAGCTCAGTGTCCATCACTGTATATGTAACACTAGGATTGAGGCTTTTTTCACCCCTAAGTATCACATAACATTTTTAAAAATTGAATTTCATTTGCTAATTTATTGCCCAGTCACTCATATGTCCTTCTTAAACATTACACAGTCTTGAATATCCTGAGTATTTCAACATCCTCAGCAAATGATTCTCTCCCTTTTACAAACCGTTTGTGAGTCTGCTGAAGACCACAAATCTCTGTGGAATTCAGCTGGTGACAACACTGCTTTGTGAAAATGGAACGTTTATTCTTACCCTCTGCTTCCTTTCTTTCTACTGACTATTTATCCACGTGAAGAGCTCTCTATTATCCCAGAGCAACTTGGTTTCTTTGGTGAGTGATACTGCTGAAAGCCCTTTGGAATTCCATGGGAACCACATTAATGACACCTTCCTCCTCCACACACTCAGTATTGAATTCAGCAACCCAAAGCTGGGAAACAGGACTTTCCTTTTCTAAACCTGAGTCATCCTCAATATACCATACACACCCATGTGTCCACTAATCTTGTACTTGGAATAATTTATACTAATTTATTTAATATAGACATTGCATTTAGCAATTTGTAGTTCCTGTGAATTTTCTCTAATGTCTCTTCTTCAAACTAGTGTTATATTTCCTATCTTCTGACCTGTTAGGATGAGGCTTTCTCATCACACTTGGTTTCTCATCACACTTTTTTACCTTTTTTTTTTTTTTTTTTTTCCCCACTTATGGTGCATTTTCTTTAGGTTATTCTTAAATACCTTCAGTCCTATGGACTCTGTGAATCGTTTCCAGCAAGCGATTCATTTGAAAGTGATTTATCATCAGGTTTTATGAATTTTGAAAGTTGCTTTTCCAATCTTGTTTGTTTGTTTGTTTAACTGTTTTTATATTTAATTTGTCATTACAATTTTTCCTATTTTTCTCACTTGAATGTACTTTTGGTTTCTTGACATATCTTCTCATCATTTCCATTTTCATTTTGTTTTACTGTATTGGCTCAATTTGGGCCTTTCTCAAGTTTTTTTACTACATGGTATGAGTTTGGTTTGAGTTCCTAGTATGATGTCTTTAAATAATCTCCATATAATTTGAACATACATAGAATTTTTCACTGACTCCTTAGTATATTTTTAACCTTACTTCTTCCCAATTAATGCATTTTATATCTTCAAAATTAAGTGCAGGAACAGTGGATTTTTGTGCCTTTGCTGGGATTTGAAACTAAGTAAAACATGGTTTCTGTTACAGAGCGGTTCACTGACAGAAACATTTTCTTTCTTTCACCAGTGTTCATGACCAAGCTTCTACTTCGCACAGATTCCCTGCCTGCCCAGTTCCAACAGTCATTAATGGGGTCAACAAAATGATCTATGGCAATTCTTCCAGACAGGACAAAGACTTTCTAAGGTCACTCAGCAAGTCTCACTGTATCCACTAATCCACAGTACGTCTAACATCATAGTTCCCGTACTTCACCACATATTTTATTATTTGTGTATTGCATTTATTTTTTTCTTTTTTACTCCCTTTCTCCTGTGTGAGCATGAAATTTCAATCATAACTTGCTGACATGGCTTTGCATGTCATTCTAATCTGATTGTCAGCTTCAACATTAAAAGCCTTGAAATTGAAACTCCACCAAATTCACCAAGACACCCATACTGTCCTTTGCACATTTGGTACCCTGACACAGCCTTCCTTCCAAATTTGTCATATGTTTCTCATGTCAATTGTTAGGTATTCAGTTTGAACTTAAACTGAGGGTGAGTCTTGGGATTCCTTCTTTTCTATTGCTCTTGCGGAGAGCTAAGTCTAGGTGACTAGGTGCAAGGAGTCTGAATGAAAGCCACGTCTAGACCTTGGACAGGCAGAGGAAAAGGAACTGGTGCTGTATTTTTGGAGCAGTCTGCAATTCGAAGCACTCTATGTGTACTCCATGACCTTGCATGAAGATGTAATTATTGGGAATCATTAGCTTTGGTAAAAGAACACTGCAAAGCTTCATTTTTTCTTAGTAGGGTAAAATGGCAAGACAGAGGAACATTTACGGATAACATATTCATTGATTTACTGAATAATAAGAACAGCAAGCATCATTAAAAGGTTATGTTCCTTATCAGTGCCGTTTATCTAGACACAATCCACCGACAGAAACATCACAAAATACTATTTACAATTTGGAAAACTATGGCATTATACACACGGTTTTTAATAACATTGCAGGTAGGCAACAAATACGCAGAAGTTGAAGCTCAGGTGTTGAATACATAGAAGCATGAGCAATTTTGCGATATCACCACTCTGGAAATCTCACTAAGATCCAAGTTGTAAAATATATTTTCCATACTTTGTGCATGCAGACATGACATGCAATTTTCCATACCTTAAGCCTCCTCCCATTTCAAGGAAAAAAAAACATGCACACATGTTCTGCCTTCGTCTGTGCTGAAGATCCAGAATCTTCACTGCCAAAGATTAAGCTGTAAATCTTCCCCATGCTCTGTGGCATGCAGGGGAAGTTTGTATTTTCATGCCTGTTAAACAGGCTGATACACAGGAGCACTATACGGCCAACTCGGAGTAAAGAAATTTCACTATTTACTGTTGCTGTTCACAGACAGCGAGGAATCTGAAATAAAAGCCAGTAACTGTTGGGTATACAGCAGCTGTGCAACAAGGGATGTGTAACATACTCCACGTGTTACACAATTTGTTCTTTAGAACTTCTCCTGTGACAGTTGCACAGCTCTTTGCAAACTTTATGAAAGCTCAGAAACCTGTCTCTCTGGCTTAGGCCTTCTGTTATTTTTTCTACTTAAAGATGATCGGAGGGACTTCACCAGGGTCACACAAATGGCACTGTTTAAATTAAAGGTGTGTTTCAAACTGATTGAGTTTAATACTTAGAAGATTGTGAGGAGACTACCACATACTTACTGTCCTCTCAGTTCATTTGGCCTTACCCCAAAATAAACCCAAAAAGTGAGCTACTGTAAGCAAAATAACAACGTCTACAAAGAAATACACATCAGCTTAACTAGGCAGCTTTAAAAATATTACATCTAAACTATTTAAACTAATTGCTTCCCTATTTTGTTTCAAACGTAGCTTTTTTCTTTTTTTTCCTAGAACATATATGGGTAAAGAGTAAATAAAGGAACAACAAGAAAGTTAGAATTTCACAATGAACAATTACAGCATACACATAAATAGATTTAACCTTGTATCAGCACATTTTCACCAGTTTTCCCCATCCTATGGCAACGATTTAGAGACCCTATGACCTTACAACTTGTAGTTGTCTTTTTCTTGTGTTTGAAATCTAAGTAAAATTTTACAAATTAGCAGATGACTAAGAATAGCCATCCATAGAATGGAAAATAACAAGAGGTAGTCAGAAGTGGCCACAAAAGAACAGATCCCAGAGTATGTTTAAAAAAATAGATAAAGAGTGTCATCTTTAAAACTGCTTTTAAATCACCAGAAAAGGAATGCAAGAGTGTTGTAGGTTTATACTTATATTGTAGAAGCTTTATACCAGCATAGTTTGTTTTCTCTTGAGAGTAAACTCATTGCACCTGAATAAGTTTGAGATTTGCCTATAAAAATTATATTTTCAAAAATGTATTAAAAATACTTGAGCAAATCCCCAGGGCGGACAGGGCTGAAGTCTAAATGTCATTGCTCTCTTTTGGAGACAAGATCAACCTATAACCTTATCAGAACACAAATGATGTCAGTGAACAACATCCAAAACCTGCAGAGGCATTTCAGAGATTTTTGGCATTCTAATTTATGGCTTTCACTTGCTGTTTTATAACTTTCAGGCTGCTCCTTTGTAGAAAGACTTTTTTTTTTTTTTTTTTTTTTATGTATATTTTCTTTATTGGTTACAAAAGTCCTGAAAATCTATCACTTTTATCTTTGCACTTTTTCATGATGCATAATACTGATTAGAAAGTGTCTCAGCTGGTAATAAGTTCCCTTTATATTTTTTTAAAAATGCTGTTTTTATGCAGTTCATACAGGAATCCAATTAGCATATCATTGTGACTGATTAAATATGCCACACGTAAATTTACATGTCAAAATACATACTGTACTTAAACAAACAGACAAGGATGCCAGTCTTCTGTAAACAGCTTTGCATGCATAAGCTAACTGAAAAGCACAAAAGCTTATATTTAAATTCTCAATGACTACCTGAATAAAGATAGAGTGAAAGGGAGACTGAAAGGTAATGTTACTCATGCATGAAGTGAGAGAATGAATATAGACATTTGTCTCTCTTTGTCTCTGAAGAAAACTATTGACAAGAGATTCCCCATCTGCATATGAGGCTGTCACGTCAGATTAGCTCATCAGGTAATGGAAATTTGGCCTCTGATCCAGAAAAGGTCCCTATGCACTAAGAATCGAGACTGTTTCAAAGAGATTGTATTATCTTAGACAGCAGGATTAAATTAATATGGGAATGACTTCTACTGGAGGAAATTTTTTGTTAAACATGTGCTAATGTTTATTATGCATAGCATCCACTTCTCATAAGTGATCTTTCTTGACATTTATTCATTACTTTTTGACCTTCCTGGCAACTGAAAAACAAACAAGTGAAGTGCACCCCCTACGAAGCACGGATGATATGGTTCACACCAAAACCTCTAAATACACATTCATACTAGAGCACATTATGAAACAGAGAAGAAATTACACCATTGTCAGATAGATCACACTAATCCTCCCTAAATTGGAAAAATTATTGAGGTCAGTCAAAAAAGACTATTCACAAAATTGATGTTATTACTGTAGTTCTCAAGCAGCAAAAGGAAGACCTTAGTTTCAGTCCTTTCTCCAATGAATAGTTCACTAATTTACATTAAATATGCAATGAAGGAAGGACTTGGAAATGAGTAGTGAAACTCCTGGGAAGCACCTGCATACCAGGCTACATTGCATTGCTTCTTTTTGCTCTCATGAACCCCAGGCCAGTGAACATTCAATTACTCCGTCCAAGGTGGGACAGCTTCTAGAGGAAAGGCTGAGAATCTCCTCCCAGTATTTTACCAGCATGTCGATTGAGGCTATAGCTTCAGACTCCCAAGGCAGAGAAAAACAGTGAACCCATACCTATATCCTGGCCTAGTGCATTTCTGAGATGAGAGTGAGCTTTCATCTATAGAAATTAATAAGGAAGTCCAATTATACATATTTACATTGTTTTTTTTGTTTTGTTTTGTTTTGTTTTGTTTTGTTTTGTTTTTTTATTACAGAGCAGAAGGAATGAACATGTCAGGAAAATAGTCAGTAGTTGTAGTGCACAAGACAAAAAACAATGTAAATGCCTAGATATGTTCATCAGCTGCAAACCATTCCATGTGAAATCAAAAGTCTTTTCAATGACTTCAGTGGAAAACTGGTTAGGCTATCACTGAGCATGCCAGAAAAATAAGGGAACACTTCACAGCTTTGATTTTAATAATGTCACACATGTAAATGAACATGGAATTAATGTGACCTATATCATCTGCTTCTGATGTCACACAAACCAGAAAAGGAATGAGAAGACAAATACACAGCATGGAGATATTTGCTGTAGAGTAATGCTATGTTTCATACACTTTCTTAGCAAAGCTGAGAAAGCGTGGGATAGATGAGTGGACAGCAAGGTGGGTTGAGAACTGGCTGACTGGCCAAGCTCAGAGGGTGGTGATCGGCAGAGCAGAGTCTGGCTGGAGGCCTGTGACTAGCGGTGTTCCCCAGGGGTCGGTGCTGGGTCCGGTCTTGTTCAACATCTTCATCGACGACCTTGATGAGGGAATAGTGTCTGCCCTCAGCAAGTACGCTGATGACACAAAGCTGGGAGGAGTGGCTGACATGCCAGAAGGCTGTGCTGCTGTTCAGCAAGACCTGGACCAGCTGGAGAGATGGGCAGGAAAAAACCAGATGCGGTTTAATAAGAGCAAGTGTAGAGTCCCACACCTGGGAAGGAACAACCAGAACTATCAGTACAGGCTGAGTGACGACCTGCTGGAGAGGAGCTCTGTGGAGAAGGACCTGGGGGTCCTGGTGGATGACAGGTTGACCATGAGCCAGCAGTGTGCCCTGGTGGCCAAGAGGGCTAATGGGATCCTGGCATGCATTAAAAGGAGTGTGGCCAGCAGGTCAAGGGAGGTGATCGTCCCCCTCTACTCTGCCCTGGTCAGGCCTCACCTGGAGTACTGTGTCCAGTTCTGGGCTCCCCGGTACAAAAAAGACAGGGATCTCCTGGAAAGAGTCCAGCGGAGGGCCACAAAGATGATATGGGGCCTGAAGCATCTTTCCTATGAGGACAGGCTGAGAGACCTGGGTCTGTTCAGCCTGGAGCAAAGAAGACTGAAAGGGGATCTTAGCAATGTCTATAAGTATCTGAGGGGTGGGAGACAGAAGGATGTAGCTAACCTCTTTTCAGTGGTTTGTGGGGATAGGACAAGGGGCAACGGCCGCAAAATAGAACACAGGAAGTTCCGCACCGACATGCGAAAGAACTTCTTCATGGTGAGAGTGACAGAGCACAGGAACAGGCTGCCTAGAGAGGTTGTGGAGTCTCCTTCTCTGGAGATATTCAAGGCCCGTCTGGACACCTACCTGGGCAGCCTTCTCTGAGGAACCTGCTTTGCAGGGGGGTTGGGCCCGATGATCTTTCGAGGTCCCTTCCAACCCCTACAGTTCTGTGATTCTGTGATTCTGTGATTCTGTGATTCTGTGATTCTGTCTCATAAGGGTGAAAGAATCTAATTGCATAAGCATATTAGTATTATAGTGCCTCAATCTTCTTTATGGAAGATTCCACACTAGTATGGAAAGATGAACTACACAACTCAAGAAAGGGAATGAATTAAAAGATGTGATTGAGGGGCATTTCAAAATAAACATAGCATGTTGAAATAATAGAAATATCAGGACAACGAAATGACATCGTGTTATTGACATTATGAAAAACCCTGGTCCCATTTCATCAGAAATAATTGATACCCAACAGTGGTTGTTATTAAATCCAGATACATGTTCTGTTATTTCATTTGATATATCAAAAATTTAGAACAGATTCCTACACTTTCCAGTATCTAAAATCAGTAATTTAGAATATTTCTTTGCCAGATTTAATATTGGCAGAATTAAATGTAGTTTATTTTTTACCCCAGAAGTGAAGAAATGTTTTTAACGAGGCTGAATCTACATTATAACCTTCAGCCTTTATTAATAGCAATCTGAATTGTGAATGTTCTAAAAGAAACTGAAAACAGAAATTTATTATTATAGCTCTAATTGCTGTCAAAGGGATGATGATGGTATAATACTGACAGTGATAAATGATGTCGAATTTTCAAATGCTACAGAAAGGAGAAAAACGTTATTTTAGTAAATTCAAATCAACTGCCTCCCCTTTTATTTTATCTTTGCTAGAAGCCAGGTATAGATGCTTAGTAAAAGGACAATGAATTGTGACTAGACAATCACAAAATATATATAAATAAATAAAAAATAAAACACCTTTAGAAAACTTTTCACTTTCTCCTAAAAATGAAGCATATCGTTTCATGAACGCTTACCACTTGCATTGTGTTACTACTGTGTTACCGCTAATAACACAAAGCAACTAGTAATGTTTTAATTGCTCATGGAAAGCAACAGACAAGCTCTTTTTAAAATAAAAATAGATTATCTTCTTTCCCCAACTTTTGTTTATGACTAACTAGAAATCTGAAGAATGTCTCACACGGTTTCTACAGAAAATTTTGGCATGCGCCACACAACAAGCATTGACAATTATTTTGGTGCTTAATAAGTAGAAGCATTAAGAACTCTGGTACACCAAATTCAGTTGAAGGTATGAATAGAACTTTGCCTTCGAATTAAGACATCTAAACCTCAGTGCCTACGCAGATATGCCTACATACTAGCTGGTTGCCTAAGCTCCCAATGTAGTTAATAAAAGCCAAAGCTAATAGAGTTTTGAGGGCTATTCAGATCTCTGAATCAGACACCTACTTTTGTCCATCTGAATAGCTCTCTGCTTTATTCACTGTAGATTGATGAGAAATTTTGAGTAGGACTTAGCTAACTAAATGTCTAGTCCTCTTTCAAGTGTTGTTGGTTACCCTGACTGGCCTCCAGAAAGATGCGAACATCCCATAGGTGAAGCCAAATATCATTTGAAACACCTCCTCAAAATCCCATCCCCTTCTTTCATCCCAAAAGATACTTCAGGATCAAGCCCATGGAAAGAAGAGACAGAAATCTAAAATACAGAACACACTCAAATCATTACCATTTTGGTTGGCAATTGCTTTTAGTAACACTACTTATTCACTTAATAACAAACAAATAAAAAATGGTATATCTAAGCACTTTCTTCATCTACTGATAAGCCAAACTGTGCTCCAGAGACCATTCACGCACATGAGAAACTAAAGATGCATTCACCTACGTGGAAATTTCTGAGAAAATAATTTATCCCACAAAAATTGTTTGAAAGGAAGTTAGTATTTGATCCTCTTTTAGATTGTGTCATCAACAACTGTAAAAATGGTGGAATATATCAGTCATTACACTTCATGAAAAAATAAATAAATAAATAAATAAATAAATAAGTTTTTGCTTTGGATTACCGAGAGAAAAATCCACTATTGTACAGACAAAAAGAATATGTATGCTGTGTGAAAAGAAGTATATATATGATTTTCCAGAGGGGATTTTTCTTCAAAGCAGTGTGAAATTACATATCCTGTGGCTTCAAAATACGTTATTTCAGCTTTGTCTTCAATGAAGACATAGCTTACTCTATGTAAAAGAGAATGTCCACAAAAAAGCTTAATTAGAGAAATACATTTTTACATAATAATAACTCTGTAATTTGTTTCTCTTAACAATCAATACTATGAAATGTGTACCTTGTAGTTTTCAGAGAATGTATAAATCTTGCAGATGGTCACTTTCAGATTCTATTTGTCTACAACAAGGAAATGATTAAATCACAATTCAACCAACAATGAATATAATATTATTTCTATTAAAGCTAAGAGAAATCACAAGAAAATACTGAAAAATCAAAAATCACACTAAGTAAAAGTGATAAAAACGACATCTGTCATGTAGGAGAATATGTTTTTCTTTTTCTCATTTTTTAAGAGCAATGACATTTTCAGCTGCTAAATAAGATAATACATCCAAAATGGGAATTCATGAAGGTTTTATTCATAACTCAAGTAAAATCTGAATTACTCTCAGAATAATAAAAAGATTGTTTAACAACATAGTAGCTTATTTGATTAGAAAGTGGCACAAATAAGAGGAAGAAGACACTGCATGCTCAAGCAGGATAACAACATGAATTTAATGGCTGATAGAATTTTGTATGCTGAAATATAAATATCCTCTTCCAAGTAGAACCCCCAAATCTCTTACCTTTTTTGTTGTTGTTGTTGTTGTTGTTGTTGTTGTTGTTGTTATAAAATCCAAATGTCAGTGAGGTAATGGCTTCAGCAAAAGACAAGGCAAGGATAAAACATGCTGGTCTAGCAGAAATTACCACAACAGGGATATACCCTTCTCAAGGAAGAAATGAATGAATGAATTTCAATTGAATGATGATGTTCTGCTGCTCTTGTCAACAAGTGAGGCAGAGATTTAGTTATATATGTGCATTAGGTGTAGGAAACTGCATTTCTTATTTATATTAGAAGATTTTATAAGACTCATGGAAATTGAAAGAACACTTGGAGATGATCACACAATGCAAAGAGTTGCTCCAGATTTGAAGAAGACAGAGGGGAAAAAAAGTAAAAAGAAGTAACAGTTTATATTAGAACCAAGCTAGCCTTTAAAAGAAATTTATTTCAATATCAATTGCAACCTACCAGAAAGCATCTTTCAAAAATGCCTGCTGTTCTCATGCATTGATGTGCAAACTGGTGACTTTTGCCATATTGCCATTTCTTGCATAAAAAATGGCAGCTCTCTTGGAATAGAGTCAATGTAGAGCCAATGACTGCTACAGAAGCACTAGAATTACAACTGGCAATTCTGTAAGGACATTTTAGCTTTTGTTTGTGCTTTTCATAGAATTTGAAAGGAAGAATATGTACTACTTAATTATTTTTAAGTGGATGGAGTTTGTTCTCAGCAGAAACCAGATGTGCATTGAAGTAGAAGAAACCACTACAAAATGACTTTAAACTCCTTTTGAACACCCAGGATACTCAGAATTAAAAAGACATCCAAAATAAATAATTCTGTACTGATCTAACATAAAAGCAGATATATGCAGGTGAACACTATGACCTACCTTGCCACTAACATTTATCTTCACTTACATAGTTATGTTAGTTATTTCTATCCTCGGACTGTTTTCTTTAATTTGTAAAGAATTGAAATTATCTCACATCTCCTTAATTAAGAGTATGGGCTTCCATAAGTAAACAAAATAAGTTTAAAATTCAAAACATATGTCCCAGTGATGGTGGCTTAGAAGGTCAAGGTCTTCCAGAGACTTTGCAATTACAAACTTCATTACCAATTCAGTAACATTCTAACTGAAAGGAAAGAGTCATAGCTCAACTACGTAGGGCCAGAAATCTCCTAAGACTCAAGCAGGCTTAGAACAAGCCTTTTCAGATGCTAAGACATTTGCCATCATGAATAGGGCTACACGGACATTGAAGAACATTTTCACTGCCTCACACTCATCCTAAACCTTACTTCATGTGCATAGACAGAAGCACAAGTGAAGCAGGTGCCATGATCAACAAAATGACACCCTTTTCACCCATTTTTCTATTCTGTTGGCTAAACACAGGGCACATGACCTTGGAGACAGCCCAAGCACCTCAGGTATCAGCATGGGACTGGCAGAGATAACACAAAGCCATGAGAAACCAGCACTTTTCAGAAGCAGCATTTGACAGCCTCACAGGATATTGCTCGAAGCCCAAACTGCTTCCAGACTGTACTATTTAGTGAACTGCATCCCATCTTCTTTGCACAAAGGAAGGCAGAAATACTTTGCTCCATAAAAATGGTGCCTATCCCTCAGCAACAGATTTTTGTCTATATTAATTCTGAAATGTGCTCTAAAGGTGCTTGAGACAGATCTAAGGGATTTGCTTTCATTAGGAGATCTTGGTTGGCCTTAAATTTAAGCAAGACTCCCGTTGTCGTTAATGGAGAATAACAGGATCCTCAAGGGAATGATATACTCGACCTATCTTAGACACCAATCATAAGTGCAATAGACATGTATGAGATAGATGAGATATAGGAGATACTGATGAAACAGACACCTCTCATGGGATGAAATGAATTACCCTCTGGAAGCACTTATTACATTCAACTGATTGTGAAGGGAGCTGAGGTTGACTAGCTTACAGTTAAAGTACCTAAAAGACAGACACCTGAGTTAGAGAAGATGAAATCCACTCTTATGTTTAAATTTGATTACAAAGAATTGAGTTAGCTGACACAATGCTGACCATGACTGATTGGGTCCATGCACAGAAGGACAACTCAAATTCAATGCAGAGCTGCAAGGCAGCCACTGTAATTAGTTGACACGATGCTAAACACAACTTTTAATTTTTTTTTTCCTTTTTTTCCTTTTTTTTTTTTTTTCTAAGGCATACACTCGACTCATTTTTAACACAAACAGAATTGTTTACCAGTCAAGTGATTCTAGTTTCAGAAATATAGGACAGTTGAGGATGATTCAACTGAGAGTTTTATGTGAAAAATACATTGCAGTTCCATTCTGGACACTTTTTAATATAAAATATAAACATCATTAAATACAAAAAAGTACCATTTCATTAAAAGCACTTGAAATGGGAAATTACATATCTTCTGATGAACACGTGAATTAGTTTGGAAATAAAAACTAGAATTTGTAATTGCCAAACTGAACACTTTTTTTTTGAAAAGCAGGACTCTATGAATTCAAAAATTGACACATTTTGTCATTGTAAACCCATAATATTTGAATTTTTTTCTTTAAAATAAAATGTGAAATTAGATTCCATGGTGTTGCAAGCTGTGTAAAGATATGTTTTTAAACAGCAAAATTTTTGTTACCGTAAGGAGAGACAAGAGAGTTTACACATGTATTGAAACTTTTAAATGCCAGTACAGCTTATACATATTAAAAACTTTATGTAAAATACAGGCATAGAATTATAAAGAGAAACAAGTGACAGCATTAATGCATGAATGGCATTTTATGTTTTGGTAGAGATGACTAACGAACTGAATTCCTATGGAAATATAGCGTGCATGACATTCTCATACCTACCCAATGAGTTCATAATGATTACTGCTATTACAATGAATACAAAATTAATGAATAATAAATTAAATCCTTACACTAAATTGATATTAGGAGCCTCTTTAAGTCATTAATTTTTTGTAACAGTCAAGTCACAATCCATAATAACCTTCTGAGAATAACAAGTTCTGGATTTAATTACAGATAAAAAGAAATGTCTTCTATTAAAAATGTGGGAAATTATGTTCTAAAAAATTAAAAATGGAGCAGATCTTGGAAAGCAGCAAAGAATGTTCATAAACTAAAATAATAACATTAATAAAAAAGGAAATTAGAATGTCATGTTTTTACTTGTGATGCTTTCAAAAGAAATATTCCAGGATTAGGATAAAAGATGAACTAGCCAAGCATATTTCTCAAAGTTTGATTGGCTTATGGCATATCAAGTGCAAAGAAACTCTTTCATTTCTATACACCAAAATCGTGTCATAAGAATTTAGTTAACAACCACAATAAATGTCATATCTAAATCTAGCAATTCTCACTCAGGATATACCAGGAATCTGAAATAATAAAGTGAATTTTTCTCCTTCTAATCTTCCCAGATATCTTCCTAAATAAAAGATAACTGTCACCTTTAGAGATATATGGAATTTTATAGGTGTAAGCCTTCATGGAAATAAAAAGTAAGATTTTTTTTAAGCAGGCATGTTCTACCTCTGTGTGTTACCACATTTATAGTTAGAAACTCTGTATTCCAATAGTTTAAGCAATGTGGACAACTTTCAGAATTAAAAATACCTATTTCACAAGAACATAGATATTTTGATTTACTATAATAAATACCATCCTCTAAGAAGTGATACTGAGAGAGCGTCACAATATACACTGAGCTCAATTTACACTGAGCCTATATAAGAGCATAGGTTCAATGTAACGCCAGAGGAGACCTGTGATTTCCATCACCCCTAGTGCAAGGGCAGAACCTATCCTTGTATTTTGTAATACTTTAAAGAACTCTTTTAGATCCATGAATAGAAGAAATATTAAAAGTACAGAATGCACAAAAGGCCAAGTATTTTCCATGTTACAAATGTAACCAAATTCAAGATTATTCAATTTCAATGAATGTTTTCAAATTTCTACTAGATATAATAACTGTTTCTTTAAAGTGGAGAACTGCAATCTAATGGAATTCCTTGTATTGTTTGCTGTATGAAGTTCAGGCATTAAAAAAAAAATAAAAAATAAAAAATAAAAAAATAAAAAGTTGAGAATTATACAGAGGATATATTATGCTTAAAAATGCAAACTGATGTTTTACTAGAGTCGGTTTCTATATGAATGGCCTTTAGCCTGTTTTATCTCCAACAGTGTTCAAAAGAAAAATACCAGGCAAATTCAGATCTAACTGGTTTCACTTTATTTTTTTTCTTCTGTATATGTAAGTTACTTTCCGTATGTTATCTCTTTAATGAAATATTGAGTCAAGGAGTGTAGAGTATATATAAATATACAAGGTATAACTGTGCTACCTAAGTCTGAGTATCAACATAGACAACTTCTCCCACTTAATTGCCTAGGTGTGGTTAGGGTTTGACAATCAATAGAAGTTTGCACATCTCTAACACAAACTCAAATTTGCCTCTTGTGGTAACAGCCAGTAACAGTAGTTTAATGTACATATGTAAAATGCATATGTTTATACAGAAGAGGAAGTAGGGAAAGTAGAGGAAGTAGAGGAAGTAGATTCAGCAACAGTAGCAGTACATTCTGTGAAAAGCTGATAGCCATTACCAGATATACACTAAGGGCCAAACAGAAGCTATACCTAGGGGCACCAGCATTTGGATTTGAATGTATACATGTACTAGTGAAAGCAAGCTGTGGACTGTGTGTGTTACTAACCATTCTGTCTTGATATTCTCCACTTATATTTTTTTCATTTTCTTTATGGAGAAATCTGAGATCTAAACACCTTTTGGAATGAGGAGTCTTAGGTACCTATTGCCTTCTTTCTAAAGCAAAGGTTTATTTAACAGTATGGCAATACTCCACTCAGTTTGTTTAAAACTCTTTGGGACAAGTTATAATTCATTTTGATACACAAGCTTTTACACATAAATATATGTCAATTCTAATGCTTATGATTGCGTGCAGTATTACAGACCAAAAGACCAAATAATAAAAGGTCAAATGAGAGTTCTTTAATTCTGTGATAGTCTTTACCTACAAACAACACACCAAGAAACCACTAAAAGAGCAATGGATAGAATATGAGAGGAAAAGGGACCAGAAAGGAAAAGCAGAATAACAGGAACACTGAGAAAACCATTACAATCATTAGAATTCGTACATGTTCTTTACCAGGTAACATAACAAAATGTGAATTTGTTCTCATATAAGAATCATTAATGTATTTTCCTAAGGCTTACAGAAGGCAGAGTATTGGGAGCTGCCATGTTAATGAAATGCCTAATATGTCACCTAACTTTGAAAACATTATGTTGTAATATAAAATAACAGGTTTCACAGCAGGTAGAGTTCTCAATTTGAAATGCATTAAAAAATAATGTTAAAATACTTTTAATTTAACATAAAATAATACAATAACGCAGTTGAATTCTCAGTTCTTAAGTGGAAATAATTCTTGTTTGAACATGCCAATCCGTTTTACAGCCAAGGGTAGTAACTACACTGAGTGTGGTTGATTTGAGCTGCACACTTCCCATTAATGTTAATGTGAGTTTCACAGCTATATCGCTGCACATGGGTAGAGAATATACCCTCAAGTTGTTAAATGGCAATGAAAGAGAATGAATATATGGTGATATTCCTCTGAAGAGGAAAAATGCCAAGGAAAGAAATGTCACAAAGAGTAACATAATACACAAAAACCATTCAGAGAAGGAAGGACAGGAGGAGAAAAAAAAAAAAAAAAAAACACTCTCTGGTCTCTTTCCAAAATCAGTCATGTTCTGGATTTCCTGCAATGATTTTACAATTGAAAAAGACTTAACTGCCTCCTATAAAAGCCCTATCATGAAATCCATAAGAAATAAGCATCTTTTTTCTCAGTTAAAGTCTATGTTTTAGATGTATCTACGGCTCTTCAGATGTAGATGTAAAGCTTTATCTCTTATTTTTATTCTTTATCTACATGCTTTGAGTCACATGTAAAGTCAAAAAGAAATACAGCAATATTTTCATGAGTGTTGCATCCATGTAACTTGTCTTTGTTGGTGACAGTTCAACAGTTTGTCTGGCAGAGTTGATGAGGGTTAAAAACAACTTGGCAAAAAAATTGTATTCTTTTTTTTTTTTTTCTGGTACTACTATGAGGTTCCTGTCCAGCTCCAATTGCAGCCTCTAACATACTACACCTTTACCTTCCTAGGTTTAGATCAATGATTAGGTCATCCAATCGTGACCTGCATTCCAACAATACATGTGAGTCCAAAGACATTACTTTTTAAAAATTTGCATTTTTTCTCCATGCACGGATAGAATTTCAAGGTCACCATATTAGCTATTTCACTTAAGAAAGCAAAATTAGAGGGGATGAACAGTTAAGTATGCGTGAAATCACTGCAGGCTTGAGGTCATACCTGGGGTTTGGGAGCATAGCTGAACACCTCAAGCTCCTATGAAAAACTGCCAGTTTATCTTTTTGTCATACCCACACACACATACACACATACTTACTGTTGCACAAAGAATAGTACATACATTAAGGGGTAAAAAGTTATTTTTTTACTTAATCCCAATTAGAACTGGAATACAATGCCTTGAAGAGGTAGTCAACACTCTAACAAAATTATACTTTTCTATAAAAATCATCATTTCCATAATTATTTTAATGTATTTGTTTTTATTTGCTTTATTTTTGTTGTTTTGTTTTGTTTGCTTGTTTTGAGGGGGTGCTTATTTTCTTATATTTCCCCAAAGTACTTTATCAGTTTAAAATCCATTATAGGAGTTCATTCATCGAGTATTGCTGCATTAAATGATATTGGCATGTCTCATAAAAAAAATAGTTTTTCACACGCACTGAATTTTTGCATGTGAAATTTTTTTCTTTTTGTTTTCTTTGACTTTCTTTTATGGCCAACATTTTTTTTAAATTCAAATCAAAAGTATTAGCATTATGCATCTCTGTTTATATGCATATCCAGCTACACACACACATATAATATACACATACATGTGTATATATACTATACAAATATCTATGCATCTATACAGCACCACACATACATAAATATGCATATAAATATATATTTCATCTGTACCACAATATCAGTTTTCCCATATCTCTCCAATTTCACGTGGTTTGCCTACTCCTAGACATCCATTTAGCTCATTTTGTAAACTATGATAAATGAAATTACTCTGCGTTATTAATTCACTTCTACTCAGTACCTAACTACAATGAAAACTGGTTTCCACAACTTCTAATTACAAAACATTAGCTACCTGAGTCTTCTCCAGCTGAGCAGATTAGCATAGATCTTCTCCACTGACAGCTTTGACCTTCACTCCAGCAAACACTTGTCAAAATGCCAAAAGTAATTACCTGGCTGTTTAGGAAGGAGTAATGGGGTGTAGCTACCTACCTTTTCTTGTTACTGATCTAAAATGTCTATAAAACTTTGCCAAGAGGCACCCTCTGGATTTTGGCACACACTTTTTTTTTTTTTTTTTTTCCTTTTTTTTTTTTTTTTTTTTAATTAAATAAACTATCAAATATTAGGTATATGATCTCCTGCCAACCAATCCCATCACAATTCTGGAAGATAGGCTAAATAACCTACTAGATGATCTTTCAACCAAAATGATTTTATGATTGCTGTCATCCCAATTTTGTAACACTGATGCAACCAGGGAAAAAATACAGAAAAGCAGCAGAGCCAGAACAAGAACAAATGATAATAATTATGCAATAGAAGAACATACTGCCAATTCTCTGAATTATCTTTTAAAAATTATTATGTTATAGTCTTTTTATTCATAAAAAAAAGCCTTTTTCCTATGCACATTTCAGATTTAGAATTAAGAAAATAGAGGCATAGAGAATTTATATGTACTTCTTGAAAATCTGTAGCTAGATTAAATCTAGCACGTCTTCTGACTTTAGACAACATAAAGCTATACAATCTCTTAATCTAGAACATTGAAATTTATTGAAAACATTTTCCAAAAAGAACAAAGGGATTTAGCATGTTTTCCTAAAGACTAGTTAATGCTAGAAAGATTAAGTATTTGCAGAATATTACAATGGTCATAATCTCTAAATCCTGCATACAATTTTTGTCAGACAATAGCAAACATCATCTCCAAATAAAATCAAGATCAAAAGTCTATAAATCTGATTCTATCATATCTTACATGTCAGAATGGATACCTGAGGTTCAGAAAGCTTGGGAATAAAACAAACTAACTTTATTTGACTACAGAAAGTCCAGAAAACAAACACCTAATGAACATCAGATCACTTGCCTTGTAGTCATGACACTACCTAACAATTTTGCAGGCCCTTAGCTGGCAGCAGCAGCAGCTGCTGGAGCAGCCTTCAATCCACAGGAGAAAGAGTGCTCCAAATGAAGGCAGTATTAAAATACAGGACTGCTTTCTGCTGACCAGTGTGCCCTTGTGAGTGCACCCAACAAACTTCTCTTTGCAAACTCTCCAAAAGCTCTCAAATAATTCCTTGTCCCACTGTCAAGTGCTCATTATTTCCCCTCTCAGATACATTCTCCCATCAGCAGTAGGTCATGCAAGTGGTTATTTTCAAGACAGATGACACATGAGTCTTCTGGACTTCCTAACTAAGCATTTGTCAGGCAAAAATCCTGCACCTGCCCTTTCATCCCAGGTCATATTTGTGCCTCCTTCCCAAGATGTCATCCAAGAATAAATCGTGCTCTACCAAGAAAACAGATTCAGGTCAGCCACCCCTGCACACTGCTACCAAAACACCGTGCTTCTGGAGAAGTGCTTTTCAACGTTATTACCTTTTTTCCAACAAAAACGGATGGCAGTCTGATTCTAAGCAGAATTCTATTCTCTCTGTAATTGATTTTTTTTTCTTGTGCTTTAAATAGCAGTTATTTTTCATAGATCCCTGAAGTAGCACTGCTCTGCCTAACCATTTTGTTTTTATTTGGTTGATAGGAAAGCCAGAACTTACAATCACAAGATTGCTAATCATCCAATTTTATATATTAAAAGTTGGATATTTACTTATACCAGATAAGGAACATTTTATTGTTTGTACCAACTAAAGTAGCTGGCACGACTTTGTCCTCTGTTCCACAGTGCCCACTGTTTATCTCCATGCATAGTTTCAAATCTTTAGGTTTCCCTTTTTTTCCACATTTTGAAAAATTATAACCAACCTAACTAGTGGTTGATAATCTACTGATTGTTCTTTTCCAAGTAAAGGTTAGGCTACAATACTATCTGACCTGATTTAGTGTTTCTTTAATTCCCTTGTTTATCCTTAATTAACAAGGTACATATTTAGCAAAAAAAAAATATTAGATCAGCCTACCTATTCTTTACAGAAAAGCTAGCATGATAAAGGTCTTTTCCTTACCAGATTTCTTCTTCTTGTATCACTCCTAAATAATTTCTTTAAATATGCTTAGGATCTGCTGTGAACAAAGATAGTCTCTTAAGTGTACTGCATGCAAATACATAACATTTTATTGAAGGAATATGATGTTTAAATATGTCTGGTATTGTGTTATTTTTGTTCATGACATATTGCATATATATTTCTATTTTCCTGGAAAAAATGGTAGCTCATCCTAAAAATGTTAAACAAAATAGCAGTAATTTTGCCAAATAATGTTATGAAATATGGTATTAAGCAGCTTGTTTTGGACTTTGGGATTTCTGCTTGCTTTGCTGTAAATTATAATATAATTTAGTTCTCAAATATTTTAGTATAGAGACTTTTTGATACTGTATTCCCATTTGGAACACAAAGTACTCCTGCTACACCAAATAATAATAATAATAATAATAAAATGTTTCAATCACCCATTCTCAGTGCTAAGAGCTCCAGTGCATCTATTTGTTGATTCATATCAGCTGATAAAAGTGTTTTTAAAATTTACAGGTCAGTTTGAGATATCTGTGAAAGGAAATACATAGCAAGTTTTATATGAAAAAAAGACTTTTCATTCCCATAGTAAAAAATGTACCATGAGATTTCTCAAACTTGAAAGAAAACCACTTTGCATTTAAACATGACAGTTTCATCTCACGTTACAAGCTGTAGGTGTGAAAAAGCTGACTGCAGGAATATGGTTGTTTAACAATATTATAGATAAAAGTATTTCTCAAACTCAAAATCTTTGTAAATTTTCCCAGTCTTAAATTAATTTGTATTTCTTAGAGAGCATTCAATATGTTACCCAAGGGTATTGTTAATGAAGGAGACTTAAGCAGAAGAATAAAAGGTTTGCTCTAGAAGACTTAAGAGATCTAGAAAGACAAAAAAATATTTTTGAATATGTTACCATACAGGGACTACGGAAAGATCCTGAAAAATTCTGCAATCCTGACTTCAACCAATTACACTGCACTATTTACATATGGCAGTCCTATCATCAGCATGTATGTACCAAACAATAAATCTTCTCTTTCCTTGAATGTAGAGCAATCCACACAACTAGTTTAGAATGAATGTCTAACTTTCAGACAGCTGCAACTGAGTTTGATGAATTCTACCCTACAATGCATTAAGTTATATTACCAGAGGGCTCTTAAAAAAAGTCACCCTTGTAATCATGATTAACCTTTAAACTGATATAAATTACTTTAACAAAGGCCCAAATTTTACCTGTCTTTATAGGTCTGCCTATATCACAGTCAGAAGGAAGTCACTGGGGAAGAGTCATAACCAGAGACATTTCCTCTGTTAAGGTCTGAGGTGCATTTACCAAATGGTAGCACCCATCACAACTGCTAGAAGTCATTCCAGGATAAAGAGGATATTGGCTGGCATAGTTGAACAAGGTGGGCACAGAACAAGGTGGGAAGGAAATGCTGTCTAAAAAATCACTAATCATTGTAACAGATATTTGATAGTGCAGGAGACAGTTCAGATTCTGAATAATATTTCAAAAATAAGATGACATCCTATATTCAGCACTGGAAGGATTTGAGGAAAATACTTCAGATAGATTTGACAATACAGTAGGTGAAAGGCAATTGATCCACTACAGAGGGGACAAGAGGTGAAAAAGGACAATGTGAACTAAGGAGTCTTTAGTAGAAGAAATCAGGACTTGCACCAAAAGACTTAAGAGACCTAGAAACAGAAAAAGAGCTGTCAAAATTATATGTTTCACATTAAAGACCAAAGAATCATAATCCTCCTTAAACCAGGGCAACAGCAAATGAAATCAGATGGACCTTACAGCCTCCTGGATACTGTGTTCAAAGTTTCTGACACAGAAGCTGTCAGTTCACTTCAAAGATCAACTTCAAATTATTCATAGACACACAGCTTCTTACCAACTCAGAGAGAAAGATATCTAATTGCACGATCTACAAAAATCTAGATAGAGGGAAGGGATTCAACCGCAGACTTTGATCTTGCTCCATTCACTTCATCACAGCTGAATTATGAGTCTGACAACGACTTGCCAATGAAGATTTCCAAAACAATCATGCTCACTGTTGCAGGGTAGAAAAAAGGAAACCAAGACGGTGTGCCAGCATGTACATTTTTGTGACAAAAGCCACAGAGTTCACCTTCCTGAGACTTTTCATGAGACATGCAAAGCTTGTGCTAAAAGTCAACAATTTCTGGATTGTCTTTATCCAGAAATAATTCAGAAAGGACCTCTTCAAGAAGAGGAAGACTTTTAACATAGAAATGAGTTTCCTGCTTCTGACAATACAGAATTCGTATATCTTGTATGGATGGTCACCATGAAAAAAGGTGACACATTGCCATTGAAATATGTTAAAGAACATCTACACAATTAACCAAAAATGGTTTTAAAAGAGACAAAGGCCAGACAGCGTTTAATCACAAGCAAAAATAATGAAAGTCACAATATTATGAACTCTTCGTATTAACTGATATTTCCCAGGTTTTGCTCAAATTCCTTGACACTGGAATTTGATGACTAGAAGAAATAAGTTAGTAATATCAATTATTTTAAACACGCTTTTAACTAAATGCATGTATATCTACAACAAACTTTGCATAATCTTATTTTAGTTAATGATTTATTTATCACTGACCTGCTGTTGTTATTTCTCCTTCTACTTTTCTGCACTCTACACGTACATATTGTATGTGGAGTTATTATATGAAGATCCAATGTTATATTATATGAAAATACATTTAAAGAGAGTTCTCTCTGTTTTTCCTTCCTGAAAGCTTCCTAGATTTTTTTTCTGTTTTTGTTAATAATGAATAATAAAATAAAGGTATGTATAATTTTTCTGTCCACAGTGGTATTGGCTAGAGAGCAGAGTGAGCCTCTGGAGTGTTTCTAGAAATGAAAGTTAAACAATTTAAGCTGTATACCAGATCCTCACCAATTGATTCTCTGATGTAAATTGATGTAAATTCTCTTCTCTGTTCTTTATTTTGCTAAATTTCAGACCATGAAGTTCATTATGTTTATTCAAATTATGTAGTAAACTGAAAAGATAATCCCCACCACCACCAATACAAAGAGGACTCCACTTCATGACTAGAATGAATACAAGAGAATATTCATATAAAATAATCTGTAATATCCTAGGCTTACATTTGCTAAAGTTGAAATGTGTCTTTCGGTTATGCTGCAATTGCTGCAAACAGCTAAAAATGTGTCACTGATCTAAACCAATCATTTGTACTTTTATAATTAATTCTTTTAAATATATTTGTAATGGATGTTTGTACCACTGAATTTATAAGGAAATGAAAATACGTACATGTCAGATTCTCAGACCTTTTTAGCAGGGCTCACATTGGATGTGTGACAAAACTGATTCTGCTGAATGTGTTTTACAAATGGGAGTAATAAACTGGAGTTTCTTCAGTGGTTGTGTGCTCATCATATTCATGAGGCAGGTTCCTCTTCAATATTTTCATATTCATATTTTTCAGAATTTGATTTTTTTTTAGATTTTTTTTTTTTAAAACTGCAGTTGTTAAAAATACCTAAGGAATTTTATATGCATGTTATTATCCATTCTAATACTTATCAGGCAGTATCTTTACTCAAATTAACTTATTATACAGATTAATTTTAATGATAATGATTTTATTTTATTTTATTTTCCCCAAGGGGAATTGATTCTCCAGTGCATTTTTTGCAGAGTTTAATGACTGGTAGATAAATAATTTTTAGACAATAAGTTTATATGATTCAGTAACCCACTCCTTAAGTTATGATTAATGGTCTCATCAATCCATGCACTTTTTGAAAAACTGTTTCACCAGCAAGACAAGAGCAAATTAAAGAAACGTAAATCAATAGCCTAGTTAAAAGTTAGAGGAATTTAAAATAAATAAATAAAACAAAAATCTTCATATTCTAATATATGTTAAAACCCCCCTATTTACAACAATGAAATCAAGATTTGTGAATTGCTATAATGATATATACCACATTTTTAGACACAAGAAGCTGAACACAAGATCTGCTAATTCACTATTATCTGGTTTTGCATTGCCTTCCACTGCGCTACCAGTCCCACTTACTAATATGCCTATGTTATGAATACATCAGTTTGCTCTTCAGTCCTTTTTTTTTTTTTTTAAACACCTAAGCTGTTGCATTTTTATAAAATAGTAAATAAAATACCAGCACAATTCTTATTTGTGAAAGGCTGAAACTACACATAAGCAATTGCTTGTATTTCATTTTGGCAATGCTGAGTACTGTGCACAGGACTTTTCTCTCCTGCATCTCCTTCTCATGTGAGCATTATATATGTTGTAGCCATCCAATCCAAAAATTCTGTATTTGGAAACTTCAGAAGATTCTTATTTTCCAGTTAACATTGTTACATGTCTTTGAATGAACTGTGTAATTCTGGAGTACCTATTAAGTTGTACAAATTCAAATTCATTGCTTATTACTATAGTGACTATATTACAATTTTAGATAAATATAGTTATCTTACTGATAGTTGTTCTCTGCTAGATTTCTCCTAACCTTTAAACTGAAGAGAAATTAAATCCATACTCATTTGTCTAAATGATGTCATATGACAAGTGTAATTACTTCTAGAGCAGGTCATCTATGTCTAGAGAAAGTTTATTTCATCAAAATGTTGAGATGCACCATTGAGCCTGACTTATTAAACAGAAATAGGCCAGAGGACAGCTACACCATGCAAGATATGTTCTATATTATGAACATCAAAGTGTGCAATGCAGGCAAAACATTGGCAGTCCTTCTGCTCTGCAGTGAAACAGCAAATAAACAGCAAATAAAGGTATTGTTAATGGTATTTTGTATAGCCTGCCTTCTCAGGCTCTACAAATATTAAAATTATTCTGTTGTCATGTTTCCCTGTAAAATTATGTAGCCCTAGAAAATGCAAAAAGAAAAGTAATCAAAACATTTACATAGAATAGGAACTATGGATTACTAGGAAAAAAAAAAAAAAAAAAAAAGTTTTACCAGCAAGAACATGGCTGAAGGATTCTAGAGAGCTTTTTCTTTCCTCAGTGTGGGTGTTGTGCACACCAGGAAGAATGGATCTCAAATGCTAGGAGAATACAGTAAACTATTTTTATTATCATACTTCCCTATCTCTATTTTTCAGTAGTCATACATCTATTTGCAAAGCTGGTGCCGGGTCTCATGCCTTCTCTAATCTGCACATTTGTCAAACTCCACAGGGGAGGATGGAAAACTTTAAATATAGTTCCCTATAAGAAAATTTAAATAATGCAAAAAAAAATAAAAAATGAGCAATTTATCCATTTTGGTTACAAAACTATATATACTACAAAAATAATGAGAGCGAGTGCCTGCAAAGAACCTGTTGCCACAGATAATAATGAGACATGGACGTACTTTACAGAGGCAGAAATAGATTCCATTTGTAAATCTGGATAATTTACATTCTCATAATTACTATGGCATCTGATTACCTCAATTTCTAAGTTCTTTGAGTTTCTAAGGATGTGATGAATAGTGAAATTCTTCTCTCAGTTAGGTCTATTCATTTTCTATAAACAAGATCTGCTTTCAGATTCCCTGGATGAATGTTGTTACTTAATAGCAGAACACCATGGACAGGACACCCATATGAACCAATTTATTCTGCTTCAGTTTCCTTTGGTAAATTACATTTTTTGAATGATTTTCTTTAAGACATTGTTGACTTTTAACATTTATAATTGCAACTAAAGCCTGAAAAAAAAATATGTAAGTACGTACTGCTGTTGCTCATTTTACTATTTTTATTTTTGGCTTTAGGTATCTCTAAGTTAAGAAAAAGTTTACTAAAAATAAACAAACTGATTAGCTAGTACATTGACAGGCTACTGCAACTTTATTTACTGGTTAGAACAGAGAAAATTGGTACTGTTTAAATTTATAATGTTTGACTCCTGGACATATATTTAATTTTATTTATTTATTCATTTAGGTAAAAGGCTAACTTAAAAAATAAAAAATAATAAATAAATTAATAAAACCACTTTCATTGTTTGATAATGATGACTGAATTGTTGTTTTCATTAATCTATTACTACAGTAAGATCTTATTTCAGAGCAGTAATGGTCTATTCTGACCCACAACTTCATATTTAAAGCTTATTTTTTTTCTCCATATCAATTTTTTACACTAATCTCTAATGAAACTCATCTGCCATTTTGAGTCCAGTCACTCAGTCTAGTATGTTTTTTATACATTTCTAACATCAAGTTTCACCTTTAATACTGTAAATAATTTAGTACTCTTAGCAGGCTTCCTCATCACGCTACTCACCATTCTTTTTCAGCTCATTTGTGATGATACAGTCCCAGCAGAATTATTTTTTTTTAGAGAAAACTAATAATTTATTCTTACTCGTTGTTTTTTGCCTCTTAACCAATTAGTGATCCATGTATTTCCTGTTCCATATTCTAAGACACAATTAATTTCCTTATAAACTTTCAGTGAAAGACCTTTTCAAAAGTCTTTGGAAACCCAGGCAGGCTCTACCACCTGCATCATGTTTGTTGATCTCTTCAGAGACAGTCAACAGGTTTACAAGATAGGACACTGCTATATTAATTTTTACCAGATAAGTCATAAACATTTGGATGTCCCATAATTCAATAATTTATTGTAATTTCCTAATTTTGATAGTATGCATTTTTTTGCATGCTAAACCTATTTAAGAAAAGTGGGTTTGCTACTCTTATCACCAGTTAACAAGAAATTTCAAAGTGAAGGGTTTCACACCACCAGTGCTTAGCCATTTTGTCCTTAAGCTGCTTAAAACCAGAGTGGATACTATATGGTGCGGATGACCTCTAAACATTCAATTGTTTTTTATAACCTCTTTTACAGACACTTTGAGATAGATCCCCCAGAGCCCCGCACAAAGAATGGTTCTGGCATTGGAACTATCCCAGTTCCTGCTACAGCTGAATTCATCCGTAAGGAAGCAGGAGTTGTTAACGGACAGTTTGGGGCTCCCAATGTTTATTTAAATGAACTTCTTTTATTCCTATTTGCAAGCAACATTGCAACTTGTTTATTCATAATTTTTAAAATCTATCAATTGGGTAATTTGGAAGCAAATCATTCATCAATTCAGTTACTTTGCAGAAATGATTTCTTTCAGTCAACAGCTCCTCCATAATACTGTTAGTAGCCAAGTTGATAAGAAGCCAAGAGCAGTACATATAACAGTGGTATTTATTCAGAAGCAGTTTAGCTCCAGATACACAATGTTTACTCTCAAGATTAACAGGTCATGGAAATTGCCTAAACCACACACCAACAAACATATGTTTATACCATCTTTTGATCCAGAAGTTAAGGCTAACATGTATTACCGTTTTTGTTTCCTGGAACAAAGTATCAGAAAAGCAAGGGTATTAAATTCTCATTTGCAAATATCTAATCTGTTTTTCTGAGGTCATGACAACACTGAAGAGTTTTTCACCATGCTAAGCTGTGTCTCCATGTCTGAATTTAATCCATTTCCTCTACAAACAATGAAGTCTCAGGCAGTTTTAATTGACTCAGAGACGTTTCACTTCATTTTCTCATATGTGCCACTCACCCCTCAGCTGTCTCCCTCCCTAAACGTCAGTTGTCCTGGGAGAGTGTGCTGTCTCTATCCATGTTGTCTGTCTACAGTCCTCTAAACTGAAGAGTGGAAGGCCAGTTTGGGAATGGAGGATAAGGACTCTTACCTGCTGCTTTAGCAATATCTGCAGTTGAAATGTTTTGGAGGTTTGAGTGCACTCTGAAGGTCACAGCTGGTCCCAGCACGCTAGAAGAGATTATTAAAAAATGTAAGACTCATAATCAAGAGACATGGCGTAATAGTCCTTTTCAAAATAGGTTTTTAAGGAGAAACTATTAAGACACCATTTAGCCCTCTTCCTTTTGCTTCATTAGCTACATTTGCATACATTTATATACCTCTTGTGGAAGTTTGTGTGTGTGTATCTTGTCTTGTGCCTGTCTGAAAGAATTTCAGAGACATTAACTAAACTTCAGAACATTCCTGTAAATACGATTCCCATTACAAAAATGGCAAAAAGGAGGCACAGAAATTGTTATTCTATGAAGAACTCCACAGAACATCACTGGAATTCAACACCTAAAGAAGATTGCATAAAGCTTCAAATTTTATTTGCCTAACACCCACTCAAGCTTAGTCCTCTTGTTATGAATCTAAGTCAGAGGGACAATAAAGAAACTCAGAATATTTATCTTGATCATGCTCTACGAGAACATATTTGGGGAAAAGATTCTGATCCAAATGTCTGATTTTGACCAGAAAAATGGCAAAAAATACCTAACTTTAATAATAGATGTAATAATCTATTTGGATAACTCAGAAGTGATGGAACTCTGTGGTGAAATTTTTAGGTGTAGCCTGATGGTCCTTTATGGCTTTAAAACCTATGAGGCATTTGCAGAGCATGGTACTAATTAACTAGATGAAGAATGGCAGAGTAAGGTATTCAGGGTTTCAAAACAATGATCATTGTGTGTTTTTGCAGAAAAATAAATCCATATATGTAATGTTGCATTCATTCTCCACCCATCCCAATAATATCCAACCTATATGCACATCTGATGAAAGGAATAAAGAACTTCCAGTTGTCATATTATGCTAAAGAACATATGTATGAAAATCATATGAAAAATGTGCACACAAAAGTATTTTAAAGAAAATTTCCAGTTAATAAGCCACAGTAGATATTATAAATTCAGAGGAGCAGAGTGCAAGGGCTGAACGAACAAGAAAACTGGCACAGGATAAATGTTTACATACCTATTGTGTATTGTATGAGTACCTAAGTTTTTATTACTCACATAATCAGTGAGAAGAATTACATTTATACTATGAATAATACCTGCTTCATTTGCTTCAGTGGTTAAGCACATTGGCAGGTGCCATACATGTAAAAGGCTTTGACCTACTATAGCTGTGGCTTATGAGAGAATGAAATCTGAAAAACTGCTACATAAAATAAGTTGAAAATATTTTTGCTGCAGGGCTTGAAATGAAATATTAAATTATTCTTTTGCTACTATTCTGAATTCGTATTTTGAACTCATACAACTGAGAGCACTTAATGAAGTGCACTTAATTGCATCACATCTATCCTAGACAGAAATACATTTAAACTTTACATTTTAGGTAGAAGAAAACTATTATTGATTGTAAGACTTTGCTTTGAGGTCACAGAGGGATTCAGAGTAATAGTAAGGAGCATCCTTTGAATCTTTTACTAGCAAAGCATGTAAAAAAAGAATCTTTTACTAGCAAAGAATGTGCACAAATACTGTGCACATTCTATTCTGGAGTTAACAGGAACTGTCATTAATCAATCATTTTTCTTTAAATACTCTTCTGGGTGGGAGAAAAAGAAAGCAGAGATTCTATTGCTGAAGGACACTCCAGATGTCAAGTCATTAATGTGCAAGAAATGTATTTTAATAATGTTAGGTAATTATAAAGCATTTATCAGCATCATTTAAATAGTATGTTCAGCTATAATACTCAACAATTGCAAAGTATATCTTACTTAGGGTACATAAACTTCTTTACAAAAATTCAGGCCGTTCCCTGATTCCACCACTAACACAGAGACAATCAACCACAACAGACACTTGGGAGTTTTATGATACCATGCACTGAATATAACCAGACTTGCACTGTCCTTCTTTCTGAATTCCCAACCCAAGAGAAATGATGATTCCTCTCTGGCTGCTCAGACACTTAGAGTGTAATTAGCAATCTGCTTCAAATAAAAACAGGCAACAACCCAGTACACAGCTGTCCCATGACAAGGACTGTGTAAACAAACAACTTCAGATATTCCTTCCAAATCATCACAAAATCACAAAATCATAGAATGGTTTGGGTTGGATGGGACCTTAAAGACCATCTAAATCCCACCCTGTGCCATGGGCAGGGACCCCTCCCACCAGCCCAGGCTGTTTCCAGCCCCATCCAGCCTGGCCTTGGGCACTGCCAGGGATGGGGCAGCCACAGCTCCTCTGGGCAGCCTGGGCCAGGGCCTTGCCACCCTCTGAGTGAAGAATTTCCTTCTAACATCTAATCTAAACCTACCCTATTTTAGTTTAAAGCTTTTACTCCTTGTCCTATCACCGCACCCCCTGACAGAGTCCTTCCCCAGCTTTCCTGCAGGCCCCTTAGGCCCCGCTGTAAGGTCTCCCTGGGGCCTTCTCCTCTCCAGGCTGAACAACCCCAATTCCCTCAGCATGTCTTCCCAGGAGAAGTGCTCCAGCCCTCTGATCATCTTCGTGGTCCTCCTCTGGACCAACTCAAACAGGTCCACATCTTTCTAGTGCTGAGAGCCCTAGACCTGAACCTGTGAAAGCTATACCAGGTATTCCATTAAAGTCAGGAGCCTGGAATTGATGCCAACTTTCAAGCACAATGTAGTTACACATCGGCTTTATCTGTAAAGACACAAAATGTTCCCTCCACTCCTGCCATTGCTGGAGTTTTTTGCTTCTGTCTCTGGTCCAGACCTCACTCATACCTCAGTTGTGCACTGCTGCTCACTGCAGCTATGCACTTAGCAGCAGCATCAAAATCATACAGATTAAAACTGGCTCCTTTCACATATCCAACTCCAGCAGGAATTTCGGACAAGCAAGCCCTGGCGCTGCAGCTCACCAGGGATCATTACTATTCTCCAGTAACTCCACCTGGGTAAGCCAGGAGCACACCAGCACCCAGTGTAGATGAGGTATGCCCACGTAAGCACCGCCACAGGCACTGGCAATGTTTCTCATGTGCTTATGAGAGAATGTAGGAAAAGAGAGGAGAAAAACAGGGTGGAATAAAAACTCCTTATGGGACAGGGAAGATATTAGTTAACAACCATCCTTTTTTCTGGAAAGAAGAAATCAGAATCATTCCAAATTCCCCTTCTTACATTCCTGAGAGGGATACTGTTTTTTCTCCACTATAATCACTGAATATTTGAGTATAAGGAATTACTCGAGCACAGCATAACCCCAACTTCACTAAGAATATTTGCAAAATATAGAAAATAAAGCAGCTCCTGTCACAACTTTTTGCATATTGGCATTCTGATTATTATTTATATATAAGCAAACAAAAGACCTTGAGATTGTTTGGCCAAAATTGCATTTCTGCTAGATGTTTTGGGAACTGACTGCTTGAGGAGCTCATAAAATGAGATTTTTCTCATGGGGGGCTTCTGGCAAAAGCACTCAATAAATAAACATTTCAATAACAATAGATGCCCTCTGGGGAATTCCTCGTTGTTCATTATGTGTTGGACGAGGACATTTAAACAAAACCAGTAATTATTTGACTGCAAAATATTTTTCAGAAAGACTCTAACAAGACGGTAACCAGCCTGAGAGAGGGTTCAAAGCTGCATAAAATGCACCCCTGGTGCCTCCTAACCAGGAACTTTATGTTAGATAGGCAAGACTGCTTTCTCATGCAGCTGTCAAATCCTCCGCAGCCTAGCTAATATTAATAGCAATTGTCTTTACATCACTCTAAATACCGAGGCTTGCTGAAGTGCACGCTAGCGTTTATGACCAGATGAATTGCAAACAAACCACTGCCACAAATCAAGGCTGGTGTGTCCCTGCTCAGTGGCAGGCGACATCACGCCAGTGCTCATCCAGCCATGCTGAGGAAAGCAACCGCAAATGTAAAACACACCTGAAACGTAAACTAAATCTATTACATGCAATGTAGTGTTTCTTCTGCTCTAACCAAGAGATTAAAAGTGTTAAGTAGTAGCAGCTTTAATCTAGAAAGGCCGTATTATATATTTTTTGTTTAACATTTTTTTTCCGCAACAAAGTGTATGCTACTACAGTTACACCTATGTAAATGTGCAGTTGACTCTACTGACATAAATGAACTGAAACCCACCTAAATAAGATTGTGAGTTTAGAAGGCATTTGGACTACATTATTATAATCACCCCTACCATTTTTTTCAGAATACTTTTTTTATGATGAATTTTTGAATAAAGGTAAGCAACTCTGTTGTCAAGGCCAATAAATGGTGACTTCTCCCTGTGCAAAATGTAATGTCTGTTGCAATGACCTGCTAAATTTATTACTTGAAATTTACTGACTAATTACCCCCTCTGTTGGCTGTCACAACTTCTGCTTTTTTTTTTTTTTAATTTCAATGTCGCCTTCAGCCATTTTTTTTTTTTTTTTAACAAAGACATTCAAAGCATATTGCAAATTGTCACCCTTATGTGCTGTTGTCTTATGTTCTGTTTACCAGAGATGAAATAATTACAGTGTTTATACCAAAATGACTTGAAGGTTGATTGCTGATTTAATAATATTCCCTCCCCTTGGGTTTCTATTTCCCATCTGAAGGTGGGAGGGTGCACTACATGTACAGAAATAAACAATATTCTTTGTTTAAAATAGAAGTATTTCTTTAATTGTTTTACAGACTAACAACATTCCTATTCTATTTTGTCTGTCAGGAAATGAATGATCTGAATAAACAGCGCTGGATCATGATCAATATGGCAAGGTCCGTATTACTTTTAAGCCTTTGGTTATAATTATATTTATGAATGACAGGGTTTGAATCTCCATAAATTATGTACCAAGCTTTGCATGCCCATTCTTTTCCCTCATGTGTGTGTACTTTAGTACTACAATATCATACGGAAGGTTTACTGTGAAATACAGTCACAGTCTATCATACCCCCTAGTGGAAAAGGATTTGAGAAACAAGTGCCAGCATGGTTGTGTGTATTCTTGTAGATGAGACATAGAGCTGATGCCAGATGGAAATTAGTTGAGATTGCACCAGATTTTTAAAAAATACAGGCAGAGTGCTATTTCTCAAGATTGGAGGAAGATGAGGGGATCAGGACTGGATATTGCCAACATTAAACATTGTCTTAATGACCCTATTTCGTAAAACAGAGCTTGCCTTAATAAAGCTTAGATTTGAAATTAGAGTCACCACTTGTCTATATGTTCATTTCAAAATCCTTTAATCTCTGGGGGTTAAGAAAAGCAATTAGTAATGCTCCAGAGGATTGTGCAAAGTAAATTTTATAGCAGCGAAGGTAATTGTCTCAGGAAATGTTTGGTGGGCTTGAACTAATGACTTGCAATGTGTACACATTTCTGTGCTTCCTGTGTTTAGGAATTTGAAGTTTTATGTCCATTGTTTATAATGCACCAAAACCTCCTTTTCACCTTCTCAATTTTGGAAAATTTGAAATGGTCACACTTGTGTAAATGGGTTACATACTATACGTACTGGTTATAAACATATTTATGTCAAATCAGATTGACAGGAAAAAGCTCATGATTAACAGAGGCGCTTTCGTAATGCAGTATGTTTGAATAACATGATTTACAGAGCAAGGCAAAGGCAGAGCAGTGCAGCCGGTTGTCCTTATATAATACATAGAGGGATTAAAAAATGTACTCATGCTATTTTGGGCTCCTTCTGTTATTCAATGTAGCTATAAACCCATCAGTCACTTGATTCATGTCTCGCCAATATTTTTGACCAGAACTTTTGACTATTTTGTGGATCACTGCTTCACATTCTATTTATATTATATAAGCAGGTACTGACTAAAACACAAACATTCCAGAAACCTGTGAATAATGTATTGTGATGAATGTATTGTTAAAACCTGTGAAGAATGTATTCTACAAAATAACTTCCCTGAACTGTTGACTAGCATATATTGATCATCACCTAGACTTATTACTAAAAACAACAACAACAAAACCTCATCTTTAATACCTTTACTTTTAAGAAGTTTGCCTAATTTTCTTTCTGAATGGATCAAAAGTCAATATACAGCCATATCTATTCTCACATTTCTGCTTACATGTATATATTATGCTCATGCGTTACAGACAATGAACAATTAAAAAAATCTTTTTCCTATTACAGCAAATTGAGCTTCTTGTGTCTTGCCAGTTCTTGGAGATGGAAACTCTTATACTGCAGAATGGCACAGTGTTCCACAACATGCTGCATTACTGCCCCAAATAAATTGTCACCCTGATGCACTGATCTCACTGATTCTCATGCTGTGTTTGGGAGTTTTGATAAAAACAGTGCTGATAATTCACTGATATTTTTAGTTCTTGCAGAGCAGTGCTCACACAGAGCCAAGAACTTTTCAGCTTCTTGTGCTGCCCTGCCAGCGCGGAGGCTAGGGGTGCGCTAGAGATTGGGAGGGTACACAGCCAGGACGGCTGACACAAAATGGCCAAAGGGATGTCCCATACCATGTGGCATCGTGCTCAGCAATAAAAGATGGGGAAAAGAAGGAGGAAGGGAGGGGGGGGAGGGGGGGGGGACACGTTTGGTGTGATGGTGTTTGTCTTCCCAAGAAACCATTATGTGCGATGAGCCCTGCTTTCCTGGAGGTGGCTGGAATGCCTGCCTGCCAGCCAATGGGAAGTGGTGAATGAATTCCTTGTTTTGTTTTGCTTGCACACACAGCTTTTGTTTTACCTAGAAAACCTCCTTTATCTCAATCCATGAGTTCTCACACTTTTACCTTTCCAATTCTCTCCCCCATCCCACCTGGGGAGAGTGAGCGAGCTGCTGTGTGGTGCTCAGCCAGGGTTAAACCACAACACGCTCCTTGCTTCCACCCTCTTTAGGCTTCCTGCTTGTGTTTGAGTTTGTCTAGGAGCTCATCGCTCCTCTGTGCAGACCTCCTGGCACTTTTGCCTGACTTCAATTTTTTTCAAATCATTTTTTTTTCTAAATACACGAATGCTCATTTACAATGCAAAAGATGATGAAGGGTTATTTTAAAGATTTCACAATTCAATTCAACTAAGGTGAAGATTTTTCGCTAAGCTGACAATTTAAATGATTTAAAAACTGGACAACACTCAATTTAGAGACTGAAGCTATACTCAGTTTTTCCTATTTTTATTCTTCACAAAATGCAACCTCTGATGATTACTCAAGATCTGTGAATAATTTGCAGAGTTTTAAAATAATTTTTCTATTAATCTGTCACAAACCATGAAATTTGACACTTTCACCACGCTGAGTATATGAAAGTTGCCAGCTTTGCCTGCAATGCAAATAAGGTTCTTAATTACAGTATTTAAAGGAACAAAACATACAAGTGCTATATTTTTTTTTTACAGAAAAAGACTGTTTGGACCCTTGGAGAATGGGAAAATGATCTCAAAGAATTTACTGTGATTTTTTTCACCCTCCATTGATTAAGTTAATAATAAATTTATGTGATTAATATATATATAATTGTATTCTATTTATACTTCCATTCTTTTTTATGCCTTTTGGTCATCTGGATAGTATGCAGCAGTCTTAGGTTTTCAATGTATTTGGCGGATATCAAGCCTAGTTATCTTTAGCACACCTGTGTTTAATGGTGACTGTTGAACTCACATGTAAAGTCTGTCTACTGTGCTGATAGTCACCTTGCCCACAGTTTGACTTTTAATCAGAGTATCATAGAATGGCTCGGGTTAGACGGGATCTTAAAGATCATCTGTCTCCAACTCCCCTGCCATAGGCAGGGATGCCACCCATTGGCCCCATCCAACCTGGCCTTGAACACCTCCAGGGATAAGGTGTCCACAACATCTCTGGGAAACCTGTGCCAGTGCTTCACTACCTTTACAGTGAAGAATTTCCTCCTAATGTCTAATCTAAATCTATCCTCTTTTAGTTTAAGACCATTCCCCCTTGTCTTGTCATTACCTATCCACATAAAGAGTCTTTTTCCATCCTTTTTGTGAGACCCTTTTAAGCAACAGACCCTTTTAATTTCAATAGGAGCCAGATAGGACACAAATTTCTTTGATGATGATTAGACAGCACAACTGAAGACTGGAGAAAACAAACTTTGCTACAGCCTCAATTCAAAAAGCTTTGAAACTCTTAGCTAAAGTACTACTCTGTCCTACTGCTTGCCCTCTCAAAAACCTGTTGGCTTCTCCTTTAGTTCTGAGGATATCAGCTAGAAGATTTGATCCTGGGATTCCTCCACCAGCTGTGAGAGAGAGAATTTGGCATCAACCTACTTCCTTTACAAAGGAGGCACTTCAAGATGAATTTATCAGGATCTTTCAGTCACACCTGCAAAAGTGCATTTGTTCCCACGGCATTTATGGTTTCTTAGGAATACAACCTCTTCCTAGGTAGGCTGTGGTGCAGCTCATGGATTTGGATATGAAATATTTACCAGCTAGGTGTTAAATAGAAAATGTGAAAAAATAATGATTTATCTGTTCAGCATGGCCAGCAGGTCTGTAATATTTATTTCATCCATCTACCCATCCATACAGGTAATGGAGAGAGAGAAAAGTATGCTTGTGTGTAGGTAGGAGATCAAGAAACCAAGGGAGAGGGGTTCAAGAAAGTCATAATATGTATATTTCTTCATTTTGTATATTTCTTTTAATGGATTATTCTTTTAAACAAATCTTTCAAAGAATCTTATCTTAAAAATATATATAACCATTTTCCCTACACGATAATCTTTTTCCATTTCTAATATTAGTTGTGCTATTTGTAAAGCAAGTTTTCGTTCAAGAGTGAGAATCACAGTTCTATGTTTCTATTCTCATATCTGTCACCAAGTTCTGTACCATTTTGGGGAATAGCAAGAAAACCATCTTGAGTTTCAATTTACCCATCTGTAGAATGGAAATAATTACTTGTTAATATGTGAAATGTTATATAAATTCAATAGAATGGCACCTATTCAGTGTCTTGCTTCAGACAAAGCAGTTGATACTCCCTAGCATATTATATTATGGAATTTAATTTTGTTAAAAAATGGATATGATGTACAGACATCATATAGAGAGAAAGCAGAGGAAGAAGAGGTTAAAAACTGATAAACTTTAGAAGCTCACTTATCCATAAAAAAAACTTCTTTTGAGTAGGGACCTATGAGTACAAGTATCTATAACATGGGATTTCATTCTCCTTTTGATTACAAAGGTACAAATCCTCTGATTTAATTAGACTAAATGTTGTAATGGAAAGCCAAACTTAGTACATTTTTATTTATAAGAGTCTCTGTAGATTTTTATAGTCTTTCTATTTTGTCACCTAGAATTCATAAAATGCTGCAGGCCAAAATCCTTCTTGTTATTTTAATATATTTTTACATTTTTCTAGCAGGAAAGTTACAGTGGAGAAGGCAAAATGATCTTGGTTATATGCACATTTATTAAAGAAAAGCACACAAAATATATTATACCTCAGGGGAAAAAGCCACAAGACTAATATATTGCTAAGGCTGAGAAATCACTCATTTTTAAGTAAAGGAATGCAGAGTTGAAACTTCCACCTTATTTCTGTTTCCTTATCTTCATTTCTTTAAAAACTGATGCATCTTTATATTATAAATTAGTTGTCAAATAAGACAATATGTACCAGAAAACACAATGTAATTTCTTATAAAAGCCTGCATGCAATGAGTTACAGCAGTACATTTTTCAGACAATTTGTTTTCCAGACTCATTAAATCTGTAGAAGAAGTCAAGTTTGAATAAAAGTGGTACCATTATTTCTGAGTTATGCTTTTATAACATTTTAAACAAGATTATGCCAAATAGCCTTAGTCTGTTGGTTTGCTATTTAAAATCAAGGAATAGATGACAAATATTTTTCAATTTTTTTTGAAAGTTTTTTTTTTTTTTTTTTTTTATTGAAACCAAGCATAGTAGAGTTCAAACTGAAATAAAAATGTTGCTTAATATCTGGACAATAAATGCAATGCAATGCAGATAAAAATTCAACCTACTGCTAGGCTATTGTATACTACAGCACCATAAGAAGAACAGGATGGACTGTATGTTTTTTTTTTTATAAGCACAATATTTTGAAAATTCCTCTCAAAAGTAAATCTAAATGGTATAGATGGCAAAATCTGCCAATCTAGAAAAAAAACTTTGCAAGAAGATTCACCCACAGGTGTCTAACATAAAGAAAAAATTAATCATACTGAATCATGGAAAAATGAATCATGGAGAGCTTCTACAGTAGAGTGAAGTTTGCATGCTACAGGATGGTACCAAAAGAGAAAGAAACCTAAGAAGACACTGTGCTGCCTGTCCCACCAAAGCTCACCAGGTTAAATAAGCCCCCATCACACTATCCTGCCTTTTAAGCTACCAACAATTTCCTGAGATGTTCACATTTAGAGTGTACATATACCAAATGTCATAATCCATCAGCATGATGAAGTGAAAATACCAAGTACCATTCCAGTGTTTAGGTTCTGGATGACTGAATATGATTAACTGGCTGATTGAGTTTTTCAGGTGTTAAAAAAATATGACAAACATGACAAACAATGAACAAAACCTATACAGCACGATTAGGACACGACAGCAAATGCACGTGTTCATAATGGGTGAGGCTGGGAGCTCCACTCATCAGTGTGCCTACTCAACACTTCTGATTTGAACACATTTAAAGCTTTTCTGAACTTTCACCACTAGGTTTGATTTTCAAACACCTTCCTCAGTCCAAGTTCTTTTTACAGGGATGGTTCGCTGGCTTTTCAGATTGTATTATTCCAGCCCAACTGTCCCAGCCCTTCCTAAGAACAAAGATAATGATAGGTACTGTTTGGCTATGTGAGACCTTTTCTTTGAAGAGGAGGTGGAAAATTTCTTTAATCACAGTACTTGGAAACACATTTTAAGTATGGCAAGAATGTGTTCACAGCTGCCCTCATGATGACCACCCAAATTCAATCTTCTGTTAGATCACTGTTTATATAGAACTGCTTAAAAACATAGTTGATGCTAAGGACATGCCACAGTATAAAAGGAAAAATCAGTCTTGACTTATTTTTTATCTACAGATGCAGCTTATCCCTTTAAAGTGGTGGTGGTTTTGTTGTTGTTTTCTTTCTCTCAAATAATATACTTGATGAACAGTGGCCAAGTGGTAGAGAAAATATATATATATATATATTTCTAGGGGTCTCAACTTCATTGCTAGTAGATCTCAGGTAGTATTTTGCAAACCAGGTATGGTACTCTAAGGACATAAAGGTCCTATCATTATCTTAAATTCTGCCGGTACCATCCAGTTCTGCCTCAGATTCTGATTAAGACTCAGTTCATTTGAAGCCAAGTAATTTCAGGCCTTTTTTTTTTTTTTTTTAATGGAAGCAGAAGATAGCATTGTCTAAATTGACAGCTGACTTCTGGGACTGCTGAGCACTTAGAATGGTAACTGAAGCCAACTAAACTGGTGTCTCAACATGTGGAGTTCTTCACAGAAGAGGCTGTATAAGCTATACTAAAAGTCATCGGACTGGACACCTCGAATTAGTAGATAATATGACATTAATCTTTTCATGTATAAATACGAGCTCTGTATGGTCCTTATAATACACCATATCTCATGTGAGTTAAGTGTATCGATTTATGTTAGTCAAATGTTTTGATAGCCTAGTGAAAAGCACCATAGGAAAATAAACAAAACCTAACAAACAAACAAAACAGAACAAAAAACAACAAGCAGAAATGGCTTTTCTGACCTCAGAGCAGGATTTGAATAATGTGCAGTAAATAACGCCTGAAGCCACACATTGAACAATGAGGATAAAATGGAACATTGAAGAGATGCTCATTAACTGAGCACTTTATTTCCTGCATATGGAGTAAGACAGAGGTCTAAATATATATGTATATATATATATTATCGAGTATTTCAAGACCATATCATAATTACTCGTTATTGAAAGACTGGTATTTTTGGTCAGCTGAACAAAAAAAAAAAAGAAAAAGAAAAAAAAAAAAAAGAAGAAAAAAAAGAACACAATCACTTGAGTTCAGACCGAAATCAATGTTTTTGTTTATTTTGCATTTGCCTTATAAGCCAAACATAATTAAATTTTGAAATGAGTCATTACTTTGAATTGAAAAATTATAGCATTTTACTTTCAAAATGTCAAACCACACTGCTGTGGCTGCTAGAAATTTTGAAAGGTATTTGCCAGCTGAAGTTTCCATACAGTTTCCATACATAGCTTCAGTCAACCTGAATTCTCATTTTTGATATAATACACTATTCAGCTAAAACACTGAGTTCATCTCTAGTCTCAGTGTGGATGGGGAGAACAATCAGGTGAAAGCCGAACAACCAACTTGAGGCTTCTGAGTTTAAGTTTTAGACACTGAAAGCTTGGTGATGTATTTTCTTAACTTTGCCTTGGATATATGACACGTGCAAACTGTACATGATAAGGAATATATTAGTTAAATTTTATGGCTTTGCAATCCAGTTCATATTAGATAATTAGAATCAGCTTTCAAAATCTATTTACATTAGCATTTGAAATTTAGCATAAGTATCCTGTTCATCCCCAGAATTACATATATAGATTATATGCTTATATATAGACAATTACTGTTACACTCCAAAACAAGGGTAGCAGACAAACATTAATGTTTTTATGGAAGGAATACAGGGTGTTCTACTACAGGTTTTCCATTGAAAAATTATGGCACACTTCTTTGTCAAGTTATCACCTCTCCTGGAAAGACAGTTCTTTGAGTACTGTCCATTAAGATGTACAGGTGGAGGAAGCCAAAGCAGTAGAACAAAATTGGAAAATAGAGACACGGCAGTAAGAGATCTTCAATGGCAATAGGGAAAATCATATAAATCTAAAGAGAGAAATAATAAGGAAAAGAAAAAAAAATACAGTATTTCTGCAATATCCATCAAAGGATGAAATATTCAGCAGAAAATTTCACTTTTAGCTGGAGGCTGAGAATGGTAGGATATACAGTCTGAAATACTATGACATCAGAATAATGTGCTTTCTTTCTATGTAAAGGTATTCAGCTAAATTGAGCTGAGCCCCTCCCATTAGCAATGTTTTCAGTAAATATCCCAAGTATAAGAACTTTACATAAGAACATAAAAATGATTTGTATTCCTCTGAGAACCCAAAGAAGTCATGTATGTTTAACCTAGTGTCTTTGATTATAGATTCTGATTTCCACTACCTTCACAGCTGAGCTAACAGATTTCAGTAGTTTTATTATATTTGGACTTTTGTTGATAATCTCTT
This sequence comes from Oxyura jamaicensis, assembly GCF_011077185.1. Lineage (NCBI taxonomy): Eukaryota > Metazoa > Chordata > Aves > Anseriformes > Anatidae > Oxyura > Oxyura jamaicensis. Next base: position 9,838,255 of record NC_048894.1, read on the forward strand.
GGGTTTGTAAGTGTATTCTATAATGTGTGAAGAACTGTAATTACAGGAAGAAGGACAATATTGCATATTGCAGTGGTATTTTTTTTTTTAAATAAATACAAACTCTCCTAGCACTACCACCCATCTGACTTCAATCCATGGTACCAGTCCAACAATCAATCACCAGAGGCATTGGACACCCATAATTAGATTTTAAAATCATAACTATAGTCATTTTACGTCTGCTTGCATAATTACATCAGCATGCTAATATCCTTTTAATGGTCTCTAATGATGTAATAAGAAATAATGGAATTTATTTGACAGCTACATAACCATTAACAAAACATATTAAGCATAACTATTACTTCCATAAAGATTCAGGCTGTATCCAAAAGTGACAGCTAGCATGTTGGATCTTTTCTTCAATGTTGAAGTATTTTTAATTATGTATTCTCCAAATCTATTCCCAATCATCTGCTTCACAGGGTGAGCAAAGTTTATGTCAATGCAAACTTGACAACAAACCAACTGTAGAAGTGGACTGAACGCTCTGGGAGCCAAGCCTGAGGCTACACTGTGAATTGCAGGCCATCGGTTAAAGTTGGCAGGATTGTGAAAGAGAAGATAAGATAAGCTGATTACTACCATGCATCAACTAAAATCAAGAACACAGGAATCGGTAAAAACCCATGGCAAAAGCTACTGTTCACTTAGCCAAACTCCAAGGCAGATGAATATATATATATATATATTTATATATTTATAGGGAAGAATGAAAGATATTTGCAGACAAAACTAAGTAAATGCACTAATGTATTTGCACCTTTTAAATCACGTTTTTTTTTTTTTTTTTTTTTTCAGAGAAAAGGACAAAAACATTTTATTTGAGAATTTAAAGAACTTTAAAAGAACTTAACACTTTAAAATAACTTATCCTCTGTCCTCAGTTCTTCTTACACTATTACTGCTGAATATGATTACTTTGTTTGTACTCTGAAGTTAACTCTTAGGTTCTTATTAAAATGTCTTTAATCTGAAATCTTTGTAATAGTCTAAAATTTTCTGCCCTATACTGTCTCTTCCTCTTCAGAATTCCTGGCAGACTAAAAGAGTTGAGAATTTTAATCCAGGTTCATACTCAGGTCAGAGTTCAAACTAAAATAGTTTTTATTTTCCCATTTCCTTTATAAATCTTTGGTCTCAAGCTTATAGATACTTAAAAAAAAAAAAAAATCCCTGAAAAAAAAAAAAAAGAAAGCTAATAAAATAAAATGTTTCCTGAGAGGTCTCATTCTCATCCTTCAATATGTCAAAGATGGATAAGGAATAACCACGACATCAAGTCTTTCCTGAAACCCCTCTACATGAGGCCATTCAGAAGGTAACCAGAACCTTCAAGTAAATACAGTTTTCCAATAATGGATATGGAGTGATGATGAAAGAACAAATCCAAAAAGCATCAAATCTTTTCTTTGTGAAGTCTTTTTCTAAAACTTTGAATTCTGCTCTATCTGCTGTCTAGATGTCTAGCTCCACATTTCTGTAGGACTTCAGGGGTTTAACCTGAGTCAAAGCACCTTATTTTCTTGAGTAAATACCATTTATTTTGGACAAATTCTTCCCTAACTTGGGATTTGGGATAACCTTTTACAGATATATAAAAACTGATTAAAGCTTTGTGCTGACAGACAGAATACTCCTGTCCTGTTTGGAATTATCACCATTCATAATACAGTTTTAAAATACTGACCATACTATACCAGTAATTTTGGTACTGTCATATGACTGTATGTTAATGGATGCAAAATAAGCAGCTTCCCTAAAGTCACATATTAAAGAAAAGAAAAAGGGTTTTCATAGCTTGCTATTTCACTGGAGGGATATTTTCCATTAGAGAATGAATCTACAGCTTGCCAATTGCAGTGTTGTTGTGATTTATCAAATGATAAAAAAATAACCAAAAGGCTTTATGCTAACAATTAGAAAGGTAGGTGAAAGTGCTCTTGTACTGTAAATGAATGAAGTTAATGAAGCAGAACCCATTGATTCCAGCAGAGAACTTGTTCCATGGAATTATCCCTTTAACTGTACAGCAGACATTGATTTATCTGCTAGTATTCAAGGTTGCAAATTCTTTTTATAATGAAAGCCATAAAATATTGTCATTTTTTGTAATTACAAAACTCAGTTTTCATAAAAAGTACATTTCATAAAATACAAGTAAAAAGTCATTCAGCAATGCAAAGAATAGCTCTAAATATATATATATATGTATGAATATTTTCCTTCTAAACAACTAAACTTTATATGCCTTGTATTTGTCAGGTTTCTAAAAAGACTCTCACCAGTGGTCTATTTCCCAGTATATATTCAGATATAGAAGGGGTAGATTTTTTTTTTTTTTTCTGAATAATAATAAACACTTCCAGCAAAGATGCAACATCTTCAGACTATTGCGTAAAACATAGCATTAAATGATGAATTATATTCACTGGAGATGACAGTTAAGCAAAAGCACAAGTAAGGCTGAGACAGACAATACCCTTCAGCAACCCAACTCATGGGGAAAGGCAAGCAACCCCAAACACTCTGAAACAGGCAGAAACTGGATGTTACAAAAACATTGGTCATTTTCTGTGAACCAAGTTCTTTTCTGTGAACCAGACTTCTTTTCTAGCAAACGGTCACAAGCCACCCACAGCTGACCCTTCTTGTCTGTTACTTCTCTATCAAATTATTTTTACTTCCTGTTTTACGAAGGAAGGAGTAAAATTTTGCAAAGTAAATGCTCCTACCAAAGTGTTTGAAGAAAATCCCAATCTATTTTTTTTTTTTTTTACCAGACATGGCAATTCATAAGCTCATAGCTTAGGTGATTAACATGCAGAACATTTGTCAGTACAGATAACATGAAGAAAAATGGGTTCTCAGCATAGCTGAACTCCCTGTGACTTGTTAAATGAGTAGCTGTCTGGGAGGCATGACCTGTTATGCCACATGCCAGACTGAAATCCAGGGACTGAAGTTCTCCAGTTCTTCTCCATCTGTTGGGAACAACCCATGTTGTTTCCCCCTCAACAACACTAGGTATGATGACCCTTCACAATACTGGCCTTACCCAGATCTTGTTAAATAAGATAGTAATATTTTTACAGCACTTTGAATTGACTGTTTTTCCCTGTGGGAGCATAGGGTTATTTCAGTCTTTATAATGTTTATTAAATAATTTGTTCCTAACTGTGTGTAGGAGACATTACAAAAATCATCCCAATATTCTTTTTTTCTCTCAAATGCTCTCATTAATTTTGACATTAAAGAGTAGTTATTTCCTTGTGAGACAAACCATTCAAAAATAATAAATCCAATAAAGTAAAAAGAGCCAAATTCCATGTACATACTTGACATCATCGAAGGCACTCATCTGCAGCTTCAGGAGATCTGCCACTTCCTTTATTAACTCCAAGCCCTTTTCCACACTCAGGGGGCTGTTGAAAGGGAGCAAGAAAACAGACCGTTACGAAAATGGAACTCATCAATACTTGAGAGGCTAAAAGTCCCAAAAGAGTTATCACCTTGGCCTCTTAGAGCCTGAAAGCCACCACTAACTGTATTCCTGTCACATAGTGATCATGATATCAAGGGAATTGGGATCAGGTGCTTCTTCAGGCATGATGAATCACCTGAATTTTCCAGCAATAAGACAAACAATAAGGTGTAAATGGAATTGTTAGGAAGTGTAATGGGCCCATGATGCAGCAACCAGTTCATCTCAGTCCTCAATAAAAAATGTAATAAAGTAAAAGGACAGAAAGAGAGAAAAGGATTGATGAGACAAGGAGGGAAACAAACAATGAAAGTCAAATTGCAGCTCAGTATCAAATGGACAAGGGAAAAGCATATTTTTAAATTCATTAGTTTTTAAAATGAATCTTTGCCCAGTGAAAGGATACAAAATTATTATGGATTTGAGAGTAAACAATGGAGCAAGGCACACAGTCCAGAGGACACTGATTAGATACATAGGATTTGGTTTGGTGTGTGTATGCACTGCTGACAGAACCCACTGTAAATCTTTTTAACCTTTGTCAATGCCACATTTACATTTTTTAATTTAGAAAACAGGTTGCAATCAAGCATAACACAAGAGGACTGCTATCATTTAAAAAAGCACTTATCTAGATGCAAAATTTATATTTATAAAAAATCAGTTTATTAGAGTTGCTACCACTCTACAGATGTTATGAATGTTGTCCCTAATAGACAGATCATAACTTGTTTAACTGTTGTTCAGTACTGTGAAACCAAATACAAAAGTATTAAGAAAGTAAAAAGAAAAGAAAATGATATCTCAGTGTCTAGTGAGAAAAAAAGATACAACATGCTCTAAATTGTGATTATAGAATTATTCTCAAGTCCCAACACTCATAAAATTAAACCTTACAAGCCTGATACTTATCTGACTTATGCCACTTTAAATCAGAAACAACTTAGATGAAGCTAACCCAGGGGAAACAAGGTTCTGTATTTTTCCTTCAAGGGTTTATAACAAGTAGGAGAAGGAGGTGTCAAAAAAGTACGTACTGTTAGACATGATCTTTTCAACTGGACTAAGGGGGAAAAGATTTTTCAAAGCTCTGTACCTAGGTCATTATTTCTGCTTCACATTAAAAGTTTTTGAATCCAATTTTATAGCACTGTAATCATGGCCACAAATTTATTTATTGTCTGTAATGAGTACCGTTTATTTATTTATTTATTTGCAATGGGTTATGCATACACTGCCCTAAGGGCACCTCTATTTAAATAATGGGATGTCTCGTGGATCTTGGTTAGGATGGAATTGTTCAGCCTCCCTTCATGCTACTAACCCAAAATGCTCAAGAGACCTCCTGTCACACAGGCAGAGGTAGCCCCTCAAGGCACCAGATAAATTTAGAGTTTTTCTAGATGTCTGAGACAGAAATGTTCTTGTCTGAAAGTAACAAAAGAATCTGATTGTTTCTGTAAGGAAAAAAATGTACTATAGATTATTCATAAAACCCCTATATTTCAAGGACTGACAGTGGGTAGAAATGTGATTATTCCCATCACTATGAAAGCAGATTGTCATAGTGACTCAGGGGCTTATGTGTTAATTAAATCTTTTCTCCCAAAGATGTTGGCTTAAATTTTACGGAAATGATTGGTGTCAGCAAGTGGGCTTTTACTGTAATAGCAAGTATACACAGAGGTGCAGGGAAAGTCTGCTGCATACATTGGTGTCATTTTTAACCAAGGGAGTCTTATTTGTAAAAGCTCAACTTCCCATTCCCTGCTTACCCCCTCCTTCCCTGCAAAAGCATTCTCCAACCTCAAAAACAAGGTATGCCACTACAAGCCAATGTAGTAACAGAAATACAGGATGCAATCAGAGCATTTGAATGCTACAACACAGCAAGAATGCTGGAGAGAAAATGAGAAAGATGGTACTGGAAAGCAATTCTTCTGCAAGCCTGAGCATACAGTAGCAGTCAGTAATTTTTATCCAATAGCAAATTAAGGCACACAAGTTCACAAGCTCACATAGGGTATGTTAGGCTAAGAAACTGTCATTCATGACAGCACAGCAGAGCTGCAAAACTGGTACCTGTGTACTTTACAAAGGCATTGTGCTCTCTGTTATCCTCTTTGGTACCAGTATTATTATTGATCACGCTATCACAATTGAAGACACATCAAGGATGAGTAATTTATGCCAGAGTACTTTCCAATATTATTTTTCCAACTTCTAAACACTGCCATATACTTGTACTGCTTATTACAATTCTGTGACAGTTTTACTGTAGATGAGCTGAATATTCAAAATCTTTCTTTAAAAATGCCACAACATTTTATTTCCCTCCACATAAAATCCACATTTTATTTCCCTCCTGCTTTAATTCATGTTGTATCAGTGCTCAGTGTTACACAGTGTGTACTTGTACGGTGATTGCCTCTAGTTTGGTTTATGCCGAGCAAGTACACCATTCCCACCAGCATGGCATTAAGCAGACCAGCCTGCGTTGCGACAGCTCTGAACACCCACATCACCCATCTGACCAGCTTTATTCAAGGACTGTTACCAGAACACAATTTGCAAACATCACCTGTCCTCCCACACACACTCCTCCCATACCCCCCTGGTGCAAGCACACAGTACATGTGGAGCAGTTGTTAGTTGTTAGAACTCTGTTAGAACTTTGTTTCACTCAGATGCCAATCTCTATCTCATATTATTTGTAGAGTATACTTTGATATGTTAATGATAATGAAGAAATAAAGGGGGAATGAAATATAAAAATTTCCTTTGGGGTCGATATAAATACAAAGTTTTTAAGTCTGGAACAGCCTCTTCTGAAAAAATATTTTATTGCTGCTTTTGTTTAATCTCACTTTGCAGCAAAAAGCTAAACTAATTATACCTGCTAGAGCATATGGCTTATCTTTCTGCTAAACACAGACAATATTATATGGTAGCACTTCATCATGTCTTCAGATGAAATGACTCCTCAGCTCATTGCAAGATTCTGATGTCATGATTTAATATCATGACATACCTACGAAAACTTCCATATTCATTTTCAGCATGTGAAAAACAACAATTAGCCCAATACACAGCTACTTGTCTGTGCTAAAATACTCATAATCCAATCAACTCCCTTTAAATTCATCAGGAGTTTTGTCTAATAAGAAAAGCAGATCAAGGCTATAAAGCTATTTTATTTAGGGATGGATCTTAAATGGAAGTGCAGGAATAAATATCCCTTTACCTTAATGTGAACTGTTGAGCACTTCTGAAAATTAAGTAATCCACTGAAATGCTCAAGAGAAGATTTGGGAGACCAACTTTATACAACTGTTTGTTAAAATGTGTCCACAAATCATACTGGACATTGAATACAGGAAAATTACATTGCCTGGTGAAAATAATATTCTGTATCTTCCAATGCCTAAATCCCTTCTATTGAAGGAGCTGAAAACAGAAATATTTTAAGGAACAATCCACTTACAGAGGTAATTCAAATAATAGAACATGGATTATAATCTTCATGTGCTATTGTCCATTAAATGTTTCACTTTTCATTTGCTCAATTTACCAGAAAAATACAGGGATGAGGAGTCATTTCTAAAATCTCATTCCAGAAATGACCTAGAACAATCATATTAAGTGATTTCCTTCTCAGTCATTTCTACATATGGATTTTGCTAGCCTTTTTTTTTTTTTTTTTTTTTTTTTTTTTTAATCATGTAAACAATCCCATTGTCTTCAGTCACTTTATACATAAGTGAGAATATCTGCTGTTGAACAAAGGATGAATGAGGAAAAAGATATGTTTTCATCTGGAAGACACCTATCAGGTGACCCTGGTCAAGACATCTTTGTGACCCTCAATTTCACCATCTGTATAATGAAGACAATGATACCAACTTTCTATGTCAGATGTCTAGTATTGTTAAGTGACTAGGTTAGTCACTTAGTATTGTTAAGTGACTATTATCATTTGACTTGCGTGCTTTCTGGATCCAAGAATAAGAGTTGCACTACTGGGAGCAATTAGTCCCCAAAGGCTAAACATATTTCTCCCTACCAAATAAGGAGACAATACAGTAGCAAAGACCAAGTAACCTGAAAATTATTTTTTAGTTATAATAAAAACTTCCCTCATTTTCCTACCAAATATATATATATATATATTCTAAGCTTTTTAAGCACAGTGGATCTGTCTGTCTTTACAGTACACCTGACTGATTTTACAGCATATTTAGAGCACCTGGATCCAGGGGAAGATAACTTCTCTCTCACTGCTGAATTGGTAGCCTTGCTAAACGGCTGCTGTGGGCAAATGGAGTAGGAGACAACAGTTTTACGAAACAAATGTGCCTCACAAATGGCCAATTAGACCATTCCAAAAAGAGTAGGGCTGAATATTAGATGCTGATCTCAAGACCTGGTCAGCTTTATGCCACAATTATCCAAACAATGCTACAGATGGATGCCACATTTCCAATAAATTCCCAAGGTAAACCAGAAATCTGATGAGTGAGAACAACCATTTTGAATAATGAATTGTGTATTTTTGACCTGAACCTAATGATTTATGCATTCAAGGCTCAAAGCTTCCCCTCTTGGTTAAAGAACAAGGAAGTAACATGTAAATGAAGAAACAGGAGGAGTTCTGCAGGGAGCAGACACTGGCAGCATGTCCAGCTCTGCATGCTGAGTTAAATGGAGCTCAGACTCTAATAAAAGCCAGTGGGCAATGTCAAAGGGAACAAGAGGAAAAACAGAAGTAAACAATGATGAAAACTATATGTTCTGTATTTCCCAACATGCCTGTCAAAACAATCCCATAAATTGATCCATTTTGGTTTTGAAAAATCTGATCCAGTTATACAGATGGTTTGATTGCTAGCGTTTGCCAAGCTTGCTCCCAGCAAGGAGAGCAACTTGTAGCTCAAAGTTACGCTGAGGTTATGTCAGTCTCACAAGCAGTTGCTCTCATTTGTTTTTCCTCCTCCCAACTGCCAAGTGTCTTCGAAAACCTACTTACCGGACTCTAAAATTCTCCCTTAGTGCCGTCATTCAAATTATGTATTGTCTTTACCAGTCTGTACCTAGTGCCCTTCCAATATTCTGTTTAGCAATTGTAATGCAGCACTATAATGGACATCCAGTCAGCCCTGTCAGATTAGTTCAACTGAATCATTTTCTGCAAAAATGAAGAATAACCTACAGTACAGAAATAGGCCTGACACAGGGAATTGCACTCCTTAAACCCAAATGTCAGTCTAGTCCCCAGTGAAATCTTAAGTAAGGTAGGATTCAATCCACCTAAAATTTGTTTAAATCAGGACATAAGCAATGAAGTCCAGTTCACCCATTTTTAAGAGCGATGAGCGCTGCACCAAAATTACCAGGCATGACTCAGCCTGAAAGTTGCCTGAGTGCTTAACTACAGCCCTCCAAGTGTCAGAAGGTGCATTTTCTAGGGAGGTAAGTGCCACTCTCACACCCAGCCTCTCTTTTGCTATCCAAAGTCAAGCACAGTGGCAGCTCAACTCCACCTATTTTCCCTGAAGAATGTTCAAAACTGTGGTTACACCTGTGTTCAGTTGAGGTGAATCCACATCTCAGCTGGAGGAAAGCAGAACCTGAACATGGCACCTAGGACTTCTGGGAGGAGAGATTTCTGATTTAGCCTAATGTTTACCTCAAAAACTTTTCTAATGTTTACTTATGAAAAACACACGTGCTCAAAAACTGTTTGGGACAGCAGCTTTCCTTACTTCTGAGTGATGTGAGTTACAGTTATGTCTTCTCTTGCACTTTGTCCACCTTCCCCTGTCACTTCCATACCTGAAGATTAACCTCTGTGCCATCAAGAGGATGATGGACAGAGCTCTCTCTTGGGTCTGGTACCCAGAGCACCCTCAATGATGTAGGAGTTAAAGCTGCTCAGTGTAAGTCCCATAAGATTTCTTCCACCTCCTGCTTCACTTTCTAACCCTGTAGCTAAAGACAGGCAGGATACACTCCAGACAAGGTGCCTTTCAGCGCAGGACTGCTAGATATGGTGCATCCCGTAATAACCTATTGCTTTGGCATGTCTCAGTGAAGCAGAAAATATTCTACCAAAAGACCTTGTCAGACAATTACCTAGAAGTGTTCACCAATGTCAGCATCTTCTAGTGGTGGTACTTTTCTCTAGAAAAAGAGAAGGCTTGAGCTACCAAACATAATTTTGTTGGTCCTGCATACCTCTGTATTAGAGCATTTGTATCTAAGATATTTTTAAGCAGTTGTCAACTTAGCAGGAACACATGGGAACATCTTTGTAGAAGGTTTTCCTTCTTTCTTTGTTTCTTTCTTTCTTTCTTTCTTTCTTTCTTTCTTTCTTTCTTTCTTTCTTTCTCTCCTTCTTTCTTTCTCTTTCTTTCTTTCTTTCTTTCTTTCTTTCTTTCTTTCTTTCTTTTTCTTTCTTTCTTTTTGTTCTGATCTTAGATACAAAATTTTTCACCTTTTTTTTTTTAACTGAATTTTAAGATAGATGTTACTGCCTCATTTTCTTAATACAGTAGTAAAAACAGGAGAGTTCAGAAATAAGAAACAAGAAATAAAATGAAATCTAAGATAATGCTAGAAAAGTTCTAAAGAAGAAGGGTGAAAGGAATGCTTTTTTAGATAGTTTTGCAAGGGAGCAAGCTACCCTGGGAAAAACAATGCTGTGACAAACAGAAACTAATAGTTTTTGGTTTTGTTTTTCTTTTCCTCTTGAGTACTGTTTCATTCACGCTGCTAAAAGTCAAGGAATTAAGACGTTAAGGTAGTTGTCCAGTAACAGTATTCAACATTGTCCTCAATTCCCTGAGGAAAAGCTTATAGGTGTGAGGCCTGCTATGAAATTGTCAGTAATCTGGCAGTTTTCCAAAACTCACTCAAAAAGTTGCAAAACACTCTATCCCAGAATTAGCAGGGACACCTAACCTAATAAATGAGAATGTTACATGAGAAAAGGCCAGATTCCAGCTGATCCAGTACCTAACTCCAGAGGCACGGGAACAGTGACAATCTTTCCTTACACGCACCTTGTGAAATGCACAAACCACGTTTCCAGACTGGGATGATAATCCCAACCATACACTCAATCACCTTGCACACCAACTACACTGCAGCCTAGAAAAAGATTGGAGAGAAATCAAGAATTGGTCCCTCTTGCCTCCATATCATTCCTTCTAAAAATAAGTATGATTATTGCTGGATTCTACAAATAATTGTGATTATGTATGTACTCATTACTTACTAAAATATTTCTCTTTTTTAAAAATCTGCTGAATTCTTGACCTCAGTGGTACATTGGACAGGTTTGTGTTTTAGAAATGGGCTACTTATTTCAGGTTTTGCATGCCTTCTTTTAAATTTTCAAGTCTGGAAACATGAACCACAATACCAATGGATTCATGTATCTAAACACAGAAAATCTTCTCTTCAAAATTTTTTACTGCCTCAGAGCCCAGACTATGAGGAGTTTTAAGATTTTTTTTTTTTTCCCCAAAAGGACTATTTTTGTTAATATCTATTATTCTGTCACACTTATTCGAGCTGAATTTCATCTACCATTGTGCTCCTTAATCCCTCAATGTATTTAAATCCATCTGGAATTTTTCTAAATCCTCCACAGTTCTTCCTAACAGGGACAATTTGCCCATGGGGTACCACTAATCCCTCTTACATGCTGAGAAGCAGCAGTTCATGACGAATCTTTCTCTCCTATCTCATAACCAGTCCTTAATCCGCAGTGACACCCTGGCCCTTGCTCTGTGAGTCACACTCCTTAAAGTCGGTATGAAGAGCATCCCATTTATCTCCTGTTGATTTGGAGGGTAGGTACAACTTGCAGTTTTGCTGCAGCAGCAGCTTTTCTGCCAGGAGAGTCTGATGCATCCCATCAGAAGGCACTTTGCTGCCAAGGGACTCCCAGGCCTGGTGCTGCCACAGAGGAAAAGAGAGGGTCCCTGGCATGGTCTTCTGGAGGCTGAGGCATAGAGGTCTTCAGATATAAAAAGCCAAGACATACGATGTGAATGTGGCTTATCACTGATGTGGTTTCAGAGTCTGATCACAACACTTCTCCAGCTCAGAGAAGCTGAAAACCTTAGAAGACCTTTTATTTTAAGGACATGGCATTTTTTATTAATTTTTTCATTTTTTCTCTTTTTTCTTCACTTTTGTTCTGCTAAGACTAGTAAATATTTTACCATGCTACATAATTGGAAATTCAGTTACTGAAGTATGAAATAGAAATATGTGAACCTCTCTTTGTGTGCAGATTTCAATAGTAACCGAACTATGGAAGAGCTGCTGATACCATCACAATAAGCAGGCACAGCTTCAACAAGAGACCTTCAGTCCCATCTTCCCGCTGACTCCTGTCTCCAGGAAACTGGCTTTATGATGCTTTTCCTCGTGCCACAACTAGTCTCTGACTCCAGAGGTCACTTTGAAACTCGCTGATTTAGCTGCTAGCCACCAACACAGGCTTTGTGATCCAGAGGAAAGCTGTGATGTTTGCCAGGGGAGGGAGTAAATGGTGCATGGTGCCAGCTACACATGCCCCATGGAAGGAGAGAGTGCTCCTGCACCCTTAGTTAGCACATGGCATGTCAGAGAAGACATGGCAGCACAGGCGTGATGACTCTCTCCCATTCTCATTAGGTTTGCAACAATCAGTATAAACTACAGCCAGTATAAACTGCCTTCTTCAACTCTTAGTTCTCATTTTCTAGACACAAAGGGAGTCTCACTCACCTCAAGACAGATCCCATACAAAGGAGAAGAAACATACATTAGAGGGGTTCATTTCGGGTCACAAAGGAAGTAAGTGACACAGCAAGGACTACTGGGACCATTTTAATATCAAAGTAATTTATAGCATTACCATTAAACTTTTCCTGAGCCCACCAAGCCTAAAACATATTTAGACACCAAAATTCTATTTATTTCTCTTGTCTGACGTTGCCCCTGAGAGTAACTCACATGACAATCTATAATGAAAGTCCTGGGCACTGGTGCTTCATCAAGCCCACGGTGTTACAACAGCCTGCCTCGTCTGTCTGAGTTTGTGTCTTTTGTCCATGTTTCAGGATAGTTTCACACATCTTGAAGCACTCATTCCCAGTAAATACTTAGAGAAGGAATGTATTTCAGCACTAAATGGATTTTATCTGGTTTGAACTCAGTCTGTGCCTTAAATTTAGTTATATCATAATGAATTTTGTAAATTGTTCACATTTATCCAAGATTCATGTAAGTAACCAAATAACTTCTGAGCACAGAGCTAGTCACCAGATTGTTTGAGAGCTGCTTCACATCACGACACTGTTATCATAATCATTTTAAGGACACTGCAGGTTTATTGCATTAGTGTGCAATTTGTTTGTCTTTGTTGTTGTTTTTGTTTGTTTGTTTGTTTTTGTTTTTGTTTTTCTGTTTGTTTTCCCGGAGGCTTTATTAGCCTTTAAACACTTTAAAACTTACTTTTGTTTTGACAACTCAGCAATTTCCCACTTTTCATATTTTTCCCTCTTTTCCCACCACCAATAAGTGTGAATTTAAACCCCTTAATACAGACAGATTCAAGTCCAGACCAATTTGTAACACAGATGACACCTAGTAAAAATCGATGGCAGTGGTAAGGCTATGAAGGTCAGAGAGATAACGGCATCATGGAAACACAAGAGTGATTGAGAAGTCGAGAAGGATCAACTCTCTAGAGTTATAACTAAAGCGTGACCCTGTGCCAGCTTGTACTTGTATTGCTTCAAGTAAGCACTACCCCCAGCTATGTTAATAGCGACAAATTCATACAGACACTTTGTTACTGGCAGAAACATGGAAATAATGGCAATAATCTCTGCTATAATAATGATATCTTTCTTTCAGTGTCTGGACCCCAACAAAGCACTCCTTAATGGATTTTTTTTAAGCTGGATGCATGAAACAGTGTTGAAGTTCACTTGTCAGAAGCTCTAAATCTCAGATACAAAAAAGCCCTGAAAATACAAAATTGTTCTTTCAAATCAAACTATTCCATCATACAATTAATTAATAAATGAGACTGACAGCAACTGGTGATACACATTTTAATGCACCTCTGACTTTTTGTACCTTCACTTCCTTAATATCACAAAAATGAATGAAATTTAAACGCCTTCCTTCAAGGCAACTTAAAGCTCAGACCAACACAATGCAGATGGTTTAAATTACAGAAGACCAAGAATGTCGAGCAGCATAACGTTAAAATAATTAAATTAAAAAAACGCAAACATTTCTGTAACAGATCCAAATATTTAAGATTTTTAAAATGGACTTTTTCTTAAATCAATCTCCATTCTATTAAGAAATTAACTCCAAATTCATTTATTCAGCAGATACACACAGTCCTTAGATTGTGCCATACCTTATACTAAAAAGTGCAAGTGGAAATATCTACTTATTAGGTGAATTAAATTATTTTCTCTGTTCTGATTTATTCTTGGTGTTCTGAATTAGTCTCCATTGAACTCCTACTTAAAGAGTTTTTTTTGTTTGTTTTTGTTGTTGTTTTTTTCCATGTCATAAAAATGTTTTAGAGTGAGATAAAAATGACTTCATTTTTAGTGGTCAGATGTTTACATTGTATACACATTAACTGAGTCAGGAAATTCCAAAAAATTATCAGGCATGAAAATTAAATTATTGCATCTTTATAGCTGAACCTCCCAGAACTGGGCAGAACATCACTGATGAAAAAGTACTGGTAGATAATGGACTGCATTATAATTCAGTTTGATGCATTCCCAGGAATCCCAGTCTTAGTCTTTCTCCTTCTCACTCATTTCAAAAGCTTAAAATTCATCACTCTTTTATAACACACTACTTGGTAATTACCAGAAAAACACTGTAATGCACTGGAAGTACTGACCATATGGTATTGTGAGACACTGCAGCATCTTAGGGGTTTAATGAACTACCACTATTTATAAAAACAAAACACAGCTTACCACCCCATCCCTATCTCAGAGATATGTAATATGCAGCCCCAACACCTAAGGGTTGGTAGTGTGGAGAAAGCATACTGACCTGAACCTGCTCACAGAGAGGTTGTGGCATCCCTGCACTGGCTGCAGGTGCATGAGACAAAAAAAGTGGGGTTGCTAATTCAGCACACAAGGCATGGAAAAGGAGAAAGAGTAGAACTAGGAAGATCCTTTAGCTATCTATTTTCAGCTAAGCAGAGAGGTACAAATATGAGCTAATCATTGTGGCACTCCTGGGGACTCCAGCCACACTCCTAGAATTACCCATCACATTCATCAACATAAGGGACCAGACTGACTTGGTGCCATTATGCAGAGTCATGGATCAGTTCATCACCAGTTACATCAAGTCAAAATCTGGCTCTGGATCTTTCTCTAGAGGTGAAAATACAAAGTTTGACCCAATAGCAGGTGGAGCAAAATATCTGGGGAGGTAAAGAGCTAAGAGAGAGAGATGAATCCCTGGAAGGACTCTTCTCTTGTAAAGCAATCTACTTCAGCAGATGAGAACCATGTTCCAGGATACACATTTTGGAGGCAAGAAAGCTGGCTATATGCTCTTGTAGCCTAACAAGCCAGTTTTGTCCTGGATTTTGTAAAAGGAAGTGTGGCCAGCAGGTCAAAGGAGGCACAAGAAGCACAAGAAGGATATGGATGTAGCAGAATGAGTCCAGAGGAGGGCCAGAAGGGTGATCAGAGGCCTGGAGCACCTCTCCTAGACAGGCTGAGGAGGTTGGGGTTGTTCAGCCTGGAGAGGAGAAGGCTCAAAGGAGACCTTACAGTGGCCTGAGAGGACCTAAAGGGGCCTACAGGAAAGCTGGGGAGGGACTCTTGGTCAGGGGTTGTGGTGATAGGACAACGGGGAATGGCTTTAAACTAAAAAAAGGGGATTAAATTGGATGTTAAGAGGAAATTCAGCACTCAGAGGGTGGTGAGACCTTGGCCCAGGCTGCCCAGAGGAGCTGTGGCTGCCCCATCCCTGGCAGTGCCCAAGGCCGGGCTGGATGGGGCTGGGGGCAGCCTTGGTAGCTGGGAGGGGTCACTCCCTATGGCAGGGAGAGCTGGGGGAGTGGGGTGAAATCAGATTATCCTTAAGGTCCCTTCCAACTTAAACCATTCTATGATTTTCTGATTCTATTTTCTGCTCTCTATGGCACAGTTACACATAACTACTGTTTCTCTGTTATTTTCTTGTGCACAAATAAAATGCATAAAATATAATTTTCCTATGGGAATATATATCATTGGAATTAAGGTGAAACACTATATTAAAGCAGTGATGTGGGGCATGTGATTTCTGCTACTAAATACCACAAGGATACGGGAGGATTAAAGAGAAAAAAGAAAAAAAAAAGGGGGGGGGGGAGGAAAAAAAAAAAAAAAGATGTCTAAAAAACACTAGGGATTGTGAATAATTACATGTGAACAGTTAACCAAGGAATATTCTAGATTTACATTTATCTATTGGTTATGGTGCTGAGAAAATGACAGAATTGTTTCTTGTCAATAAATTCATAGGCAAGTATTTTCCACTTGTATCATTTACATCATCATGCCACTTGTAGGGGGTCAAACTTCATTATCAGAAGCAAAACTTTTAGCTTTAAATTCAATGGACACTTATGGAACTTGTTTATACAAGGGCAGAGTCTATTAGTGAAAATGATAAAGTAGGCAATAAAAAGTTTTCCTTTTTTTTCTTTCCTGTGAGCAGTGCTATCCGTTGCTGATTTTAACATGCTTTAGTATCAAGAGCTTTTCTGTTTTATGTATGTTTAGAATTTCCTGTAGTTTTTAAAACTAGTTGTAGAAGTTAAGTGAATAATATGCACAAATCTTTTGCCCTTGATAAAGTATATTTCCATATAGAATAATAATTTCAAAGAAGACATTGAGATATGCAGAGAAGGTCAAATCAGTATTTCTGTTTGTATATGTGTATTAAAGGACAAGAACATTCTGTTATTATTTTCTAAAGAGACCTGAAAAGCCTCGTAAAATACAAAAACTCAGCTTCTAAGAAACATCAAGACCTTCCAGTAACAAAGAATAAAACCTATCATTCCTATTTCATTGCTGTATATATTGTGATTCATTTTTATTTCATATTTCATTTTAAATGCAATTAAAATGTCCCACGTATCTCTGTTTGAGATAAAAAATGATGAAGACCATAAAGTACAATTCTTTAATGACTTGCCTAGGAAAACAGAAAACTTGGTGAATAAACTAAGAGTTCTGTACAGTGCAGCTTCAGGGTCCTAACCTGACCATCATCCTGTGGAAAGTAATCATTATATGCAAAGCAGTATCATTTAGCACCTTTGTAAAGGTGCAGAAATGGTATCAAGCATTTAGTATTAACCTAACCCTTTGCACATTAAATGGGTCAGACTAATCATCTTTCCTAGCAATTTCATACTATGAACAGTAGATCAATTTTCAGCTTTTTCAGAGTAACTGAACAGCATTCCAGCTACCTCAAATTAAAAACATAGAAATGATTGTAAGATCCAATTAAGTTACAATGTTGTGGACAGATTTACAACCTATATAACTTACCCTAGACAATCTGGAATTGAGAGTTAACATATGACAAAACATGAAATATCTAGGAATTGACTAATACAACAGTTCCAGAGGCTGGTTCACAAGCCAACATGAACAGTCTGTAATCTTGAATTTACATGAAAAAACTTAGAATTTAGATGAAAAATCTTAGAATTTCAAATAGTTCAGTTAGAAGGGTCCTTCAAAGATTCTCTAGCGCAACTCCTTGACCTCTTCAGGGCTAACCAAAAGTGAAAGCTGATTACTGAGGACATTATCCAAACGCCTTTTGAACACTGACAGGTTTGGGGAATCAACCACCTCTCTAGGAAGCCTGTTCCAGTGTTGAACCACCCTCACAGTATTTTTTTTTTCCCTAACATTCACTCTGAAACTCCCCTGGTACAGTTTTGTGACATTCCCTTGCATCCTAGTATTGGTAGGGAGAAGAGACTGGCACCTTCCTCTCCACTTCCCCTCCTCAGGAAGTTGTAGAAAGCAATGAGGTTGCCTCTTAGCCTTCTTTTCTCTAAACTAGACAAACCAAGTGTCTTCGGCCTATCCTCATAGAACATGCCTTCCAGTACATGCCTTAATGCATTTATATTTATCATCTAGTGGGTGACATCCCTGCCTACAGCAGGGGGGTTGGAGTTAGATGGTCTTTAAGGTCCCTTCCAACCCAAGCCATTCTATGACTCTATGATTCTATGATAAAACACAAAATAGGACAGGTTCCTCTGCACTGGAGGAACTGGGTGACTACGCTTGGCTTCAGAAAAGTATGACTTGGCTTTGAAGCCCAAAAGATTATGATTGTTAAGCAGTGAAAACAGATGAACTTTCTACTCTCAAATTAGAATTTCCCTTAGTGAATTTAAGTCTAGCTATTCCATCTCATATTTAACAAACTGCACACAAGCTTGACTATTTAAACTGTTGAGAAAGCAGAAGTTACTGTTTAGTTTTTCTTGAGATGGTAAGAACTACACGTTCTGGCTTTGGGTTGCCTCATGAGGGACCCAGGAGTCTAAACACTGTTTAAAATGTTTTGAATATGGGATACTGGCCCTCAGCTTAGAGCATATCCTGCCAGAAAAATGGAAGCGCTGGCAATTTTTCCAGCTAAAAAATAATAATAAAAAAATAATAAAAAAATAATAAGAAAAGGTTTTCATACATGAAGAACTAGAATTTGGGAAAATAGGAAGAGTTCTTTGGTCCAAGATTTCTCTGACTTATTCCCACTGTATATTATCACTGATATATTCCCACTTTAACATGCAGATATTTTATAATGGAAATTGCATGGAAGCACCATGCAGGTGAAAATAATACCATACAGATATCAGTATTTTATAGGATTACTTTAAAATTTCAGAGTTAGATTTAGTAGGAACAGTTCTAAGCAGTTACACCGAGAAAAAAACACACCTCTTTCACACAAATCCTACAGTGGTAGAATACCAATTTTCTGAAGGAGGAAAGAGTAAACAAAGTAAATCACTCAATTTGATTGGTTTCTCAGCATAATAAAGTGCTGAAGCAGCACGGTGGAGGATTTGCTGGACAATTTTCTACACTGAAACTGTCAATTCATTCCAAAGCTTAGTGCTGATGGATATTATGGATTGGTATGGATTGCACTGCTCCAACCATCTGAAAGGTCACTAGACAAACACAGCAGGAGTGACCTATTGTTCTTGCCATTGACAATCACACTGCCATTTTGACAAGTCTTTAAACTATCACAAATCTTTTCTTCAAGTATTACATGGAAATGTTTATCTTTGCTTTGTGGCACAATTAAAAGCTGGCATCTTAGGAGTTCACTGAAGCAGTCTTAATATCTCCTTGGGTCACACTTGCAAAGCCATGGAAGCCTGAGAATCTAATAGTGAATGGATCACCCCTGACATCTGTCAACTATACCACCGAGTATAATCTTTTCAGTTCCATTTTTAGATCACAAGGTGAAAAGAACTCAAGCTATTATCCCCAGTGTACAAATATGCTGGACTTCTTCCTTTCTCACCAAAAGACTACTGTTTCAGTCATGAAAAAGAAGCTTCCCCACTCCAAAAAATCATGGCCAATAAAATTGACGGATTGGAACAATGACCTATTGGTTTACGGAGGAAGAAGAAAGCATACAAAGACACGATTACGGGAAAATAAATAAGTACCTCTGCTGTTATATTTCAGGATTTCATTTCATGTGCACAAGTTAAGGTTGAACTAAAAGAAATAAGCCACACCCAAATCATAATTTTAAATCTATAATCTTAAATGTGCTCATTACTGCTAGAAAAATACATCACATGAATTTGTCTAAAACTCAGGCTGTTAGGCAAATATAATTCATGCTTTCCCTCATATTTTAAATAGAGCACTTTAAATAAGCATAAAGATCTAAACACAAAGTACCAAAGATCAGTTGTGAAATCAATTTTCTGAGTATTTACAGACTGCAATCACCTTTCAAGCAGGAGTTACTCCAGACTGACATAGATTAAAGAATTTGCTAGGAATAGGTCCAGTCCCTTTATTTCACTGTCTGAGGATAGATGTACAGTTGTATATAAATGTGTAGCATACACTTATTGCAAAGCCATTTACTACTGTTATTTATTTACTGCAAATAGCCAGTAAGACTTTCAGTACAAAAACAAACTGATACAGGAAACTTACTAAAGAAATGTTCATTAAATGAACATTAGCATTTCCCTTCTGTGCAATAATGGCTAACAAACATTATCACTTTCTCTACCCTCTCTACCCCCAGAAAAAGTACAATTGCAGCAACATTCATGAAAATAAGTATTTACTAAAACTCTCAGCTACAGTGATCCAATTGCTCTCTAAGGCCACTTTATGTACTTAAGAAATAGTTCTGGGAAATATTAGTAAGTAATAGATCCATCTTCTACTGCAGAAAATACTTCACTGTTCCTGCATGGTGGACAGGTCTATTTTTAGCATGTAGAAACTCCTGAACACGCTTCATTATCCTTAAAAAAATATATCCTTACAAAATTCCAGGATATATAAAAATCTATTTCGAAAAAGTATGAGGTTTTCATTTTACTCTTACATTTCAGTTAAACCTATTTAATACAAGTTTAACCTCACACCTCATTCCCCAAACAAATGAAACAGTGTATGTTGGTAGCTGAATTTCTGAGGAACGTCAAATCACAGAAAAGTTACAAGCCACTGGCTAAGCACCCTGCAACTGAATGTTTGCTGTAGAATTGTAATTTCATCCTGGTTAAAAAAAAAAAAAAAAAAAAAAAAAAAAAAGGAAATTTTACTTTAGTTCATCTTAATCACCTAATTCTCTTTAATTTTCTTTAACAATTAAACTTGCTAGATTAGAAGCTGAAAAAAAAAAAGCATGAAAATATATTCTCATTTTCTCTACAGTGACTTTGGAGAAGATGAGACCTAGTAGTTTTCACGGTGCTAAGAATGTAGTGAGCAGTTATCAGGTAATTTAACTGGATGCAGGTTGTATGTGCTTTGTGAAACAAGCTGGTTAACTTTACAAACAAAAAATGTTTTGATAAATATACTTTTGGGTTCAAAACATTTGAAGTATCTTCACCTAACATTACAAAATGCACCTGAGAATTTTAAACCACATCCCTATGTTTACCTAAAAGCGTCTTGCCTGACAGTTACTAAAAAATCTAACAATCTGGTATGTAAGAAATGTCTTTTTGTCTTTCTTGTATTAAAATTAGTAAGGAGAGGAATAAAACTACACTAAATTGAATTTGTGTATTGGAGTCCTCTAGGACCAGGAAACCTTGAACAAGGTTTGCTCTCTTTAGCAAATTTAATTGAATAGTAGACACAAGTTGGGGGAAGACAATCAGCTGGGGACTAGCAAGGAAGAATAACGGGTAAGATGAGTGGAGAATCTGCCTGCTGTGAAGACTGGAAGTCAGAGCATCACTCTTACAGAATGTTGTGAAAGCTCTAAGCTTTTAGAGAATTTATGAGCCACGTAAGTCAGGATGGTCAAGGGAGTTGTTAACAGAATACTATTGGACACAAAGTTAACTTCCAGACTGAAGTGAGTTTAAAGGCCTTGGGAAAAATAGCACTGAGCTGGGGGAAAAAAATAAATAAAAAACAAAATAAAAAGAGATTCTACTGCTTCACATAGCATTCATATGCAGGACACAAGAGACATGGCTAAACTAGGGTCCCCCATTAATTTCTGGTAACCTGGTCTCAAAATCTCATAAGGAGACTCCTGAGTGCCCCATTGGCAACCTACGTGATCGACCAAGATATGACCTAAACAAAAAGACTGGAAGAATAATCTGTTAATTATCTGTAATTTGAATAAACATGTTAATTGATGATCAGAGGGCTGGAGCACCTCTTCTTTGAAGGAAGGCTGAGAGAGCTGGGGATGTTCAGCCTGCAGAAAAGGAAGCTCCAGGGAGACCTCATTGCAGCCTTTCAGTAATTAAAGGGGTCTTATAAAAAGGACGGAGAAGGACTCTTTACACAGGTAGATAATAATAGGACAAGGATAGATGGTCTTAAACTAAAAGAGGATAGATTCAGATTAGACATTTGGAGGAAATTCTTCACTGTAAGGGTAGTAAGGCACTGTAACAGGATGCCCAGAGAATCTGTGGCTGCCCCATTTCCAGAGGTGTTCAAGGCCAGGCTGGATGGGGCCTTGGCAAACCTGATCTAGTGGGTGGCATCCCTGCCTATGGCAGGGGGGTTGGAGTTAGATGG
This sequence comes from Oxyura jamaicensis, assembly GCF_011077185.1. Lineage (NCBI taxonomy): Eukaryota > Metazoa > Chordata > Aves > Anseriformes > Anatidae > Oxyura > Oxyura jamaicensis. Next base: position 9,860,146 of record NC_048894.1, read on the forward strand.
TCCTTATGGTCCCTTCTAACCCAAGCCATTCTATGATTCACAGAATCACAGAATAGCCAAGGTTGGAAGGGTCCTCTGAAGATCATCTAGTCCAACCCACCTGCCAAGCAGGATCATCTGTGATTCTATGATTCTATGATTAATAACTAGCTTTCTCCAGAAAGAGGTTTTTGAGAATAATTAGGGGCTAGGGGAACCAGGAACCAGTCAAGGAGGCTGAACATGTTACAGGAAAACAACAGAAAATGGTAATTGCAAAAGCAGCTTAAACTGGTTAATTAAATACAAAGCACTTGATTAAGTGATCAACAATGGCTATTGACACACAGAAAAGTTAACAGAAGTGTGAGAGGAGGCCAAATCATTTGGGACTTCCCTTAGAGCACATACTCCAAAACTCCCAAAAAATTCATTCTAGAGTTGGGTTTATTTAAAAAGGGAAATGAATTAAATTTCACACTAAAATGGTAAAACTAAAACTCAGAATAAGACATGATAGCAATGCAAGCATCTCCTAACATAACTCTTCTTCCTTCTGTGTCCTTACAAGTTGAACCCTTGCCTGCAGGATTTCAAATTCTGATAACTTTTATTTTCTGCAGGGCTACCTAAGAGTCCTGAAGAAATATATTTCTTCCATTATCTCTGAGAGCAGGTGTTTGTTCCCTACTTTTTTGAGAAGCTTCTGTCTATCTCTGTCTCTCTCTCTGATGTTTGCAGGCTGCTGAGCCTCAACTTTCACTCTCCTCTCTACTGTCTGTCTCTCTATGCATTACATGAAATCCCTTCCCCCAAAATGTTATCATTTTTTTGTGTGATCCCATCTTTTTCAAGTGTAGCCCCTGGGAAAAGGCAAATTAGAAGCTGTATTCTCTGCTGCCCTCTCTGGTACCCAGCCACAAGCATTTCAGAGCAACACAGTGTGGTCAAAATAAGAACCTTCCACAATCCTGTTGTCTTCGATCCCATTAATAAGCTTTAGTCAGCCAAAAGAATCTATCCAGACTATGAAAGTTTCAGTTTCTTTATAATGCTGGCAAATTTTATAAGGTCATGCTAGAAATTTCTGATTTCTCACACACGATGAGTTAGGATGGCTAATCAAATAAATATAACATTGTTCTTACAGGGGGATGAGGATGTAAACGTGTTCTCAGTGTTCTAAACTCTCAAATGCTCCTATAATAAATAGTGTATCACTAGGGGAAAAAAGATGCCTTTTGAAAGTATGGTATTAAATGTCAAATTCATTAGTGACATGACCTGAAATCATTAGGTCTTTCTTCCTAAACTAGCTGCATATGTGATGTTTGGATTCCTATTTGTGTTATTTTCAGATCAAAATGAAACCACTGAAAAAATATAGTGGTTTATTATTGTGTCTTTTTTTTTTTTTTTTTTTCAAAGAATGACTCAGGCCTTGGTATTTAGGCTACTTTCAAGTCAAATATTTAAAGCCCACATCCTAACCATAAGCACACTTACTGACATATTGGAAGGTCACTGGAACATGAGAAGATAGAGTGAGGTCTAAGCAAAAGACCTACAAACGAAATATCTTCTGCATTGGAAGAAAGGCAACTGTAAAAAAGTAGAACTGTTTTCTTATATTTTCATCAAAGTGCAGAACCAGTTGCAAACAGTTTCAGATGTATTAAAAATCAAGCCTGTGGCATTTGCTGCTTGTACATTCATATTTCATTAGGTGCAATGACTTTATCTTTTATCCAGCTAAAAATGCCATTCAAATTGGCTGCTATACTTACTCTTTCACTGTCACAATATAGCCATATTCTTTCTCCTCGGTAGACTTCACTTCAAGCTGTAAACCTTGTTCTGCATTTTTCTGAGGCTGTTCATAGGAGTTTCCATCCTGCATCAAAGCATTCTTAATCCAGTAGCGGGTCTCACTCGGGTCTTTGGAGTCAGATTCAGTGCTCTTTTCAGCTGTCAGCTCCCTGGAGTAAGTCTCGCTTTTTACATTTTCCACACCCACATTTATTTCTTCTGAGGAAGCAGAGTCAGTGTCTTCAGATTTCTTTGTTTCTGACTTGGTAGATTCTTCAGGTATTACATCTTTAGGCATATTTTCAGGTACTGCATTCTCTTTCAATAAGTTAACTAGTTTTGAAGTGTTCTCCTGTATTAAAAGAATATTATTATTTGTAAAACTAAACACATGTTATAACAAGCCAAACCTGGATATAATCCTCCAAATTCACACTAATATGGTAGAGTCTACCATTACAGATGTCTTATGGTCATTTTCTTATTTTCTATATTCTGCAAGATACTGCAATAACACTATTTATTCAGTAATAATAAAAGAACAATAAGTTATGCCACTCTTCAACAGGTGAAAAAAAATCTATTAATACTTATTTCTTTCTTCAAATATCACAGAATCTTGATAGCACTTTCTTTGTCTTGAACAGCTAGAAGAAAATGTTGATGAAATTTTTCAGTGTTCATTTTCATGAGTGTGTGTTTAAGTGTCGATAAGAGTGGAAGTTTGTTATCAAATAGGTTGATGAAAAGTAGAAATACTAGAAATTTCCATGAATATTTGCCAAAATGTCGGAACTGGAAACATGCATACCTCTTTGGGTCTCAGAAGTCATAACACAGGAAAGGAAATATAATAAAAATATATATAAAAGGAAAACATATATAATTACGTGACAAATTATATTTTACTTATTCATATCTGAAACTGTTGTGAGAAATTCTTTGTGAGTGATCCACTACATTACAAATGTAATCCCTGAGAAAATCTGTCTAATAACCTTAAACAATAAGCAAATGAGTAAATGTCAAAACACATGCCTGGAACAACTCATTAACTAGTTTCATTACTCAAAAATTTGTTGCAGCCAAACATTTGGGATGAGATGATGGTTTATGGGCACTTTGTGCTCTGCGTCACAATACATTCTTTTCTGTCACATCCACTATTCAAACTGTCACCAAGAAATCTACATATAGGATCCTCTATAAATCAATTGTTAATTTAGCACTTCATCCCTGTGAAGAATTTCATGTGGGTGGTTAAATCTCCTGCCAAATTGTCCACCTGTGTGTTTTTCTTGCTTGGTAGATGGGCAGCCATTGAAGAGATTTTACTGTGAACAGAAGAGGATTTACCCATTTTGACTCTAGCAGTTTTAGCTTTTGATGGAGTATATAGCAGGAAAGGTTTCACTTCAGTTTTTAAAAATGTTTCTTTGATATGTTTCTGCTCTGTGCAATCCAGGAAAAATAAATAAATAAATAAATAAATAAATACGCCTTAAAAATATCTGAATATAGGACTTAAATCTATAGGCTATGATTCAAAGCTCATGAGGAATTGTCATGGTTTTGGCTGGGACAGAGATAATTTTCTTCATAGAGGCTTGTATGTTGCTGTGCTTTGGACTTCTGATGAAAATAATGGTGATAACCCACCAGTGCTTTAGTTGTTGCAGAGCAGCACTCACACAGAGCCAAGGATTCTTCAGTTTCTTGAGCTGCCCTGTCAGCGAGGAGGCTGGGGGTGCACTAGAGACTGGGAGGGGACACAGCTATCCTACCTCTGATGTTACTACCTGGGGAATCAGTTTTAATGCCTAAACCTTTGTAAATATCTCTGATATTCAACAATTTGGAATAATTAATTATAAAGTAAAAAACTGAAGAATGATAGATGCCACGCAAGGGGAGGGAATTTTGAACCCCCCCATATACATGTGCCTTCATAGCGAGTATGTTTACCCATCTGCCTCTCAAGACCAGAAATTATCTGAGCAATGACACTTACATTGCCCAGAACCAGAAGCCAAATGACAGGGGGAAGTAGGGTGTTCTCAAAATTTACTAACCAGGGGAGAAGTCTGAATTTGTCTGAACTTTGGGATCTCTTATAAACTCTGAGTATTTACAACTGAAAGAAAGGCAAAACAGGACTTGATTTCATCTTTAAAATGCAACACCCATCTTGGTTAAGGTTTAGATAAATGTTCATCTAATATTTCAATGCATCAACAATCTCTTTATGCTGTGATACTGAATTATATCCGCACAAGATATAAAACCATTCTTATGATTCAAAAGTGTGTTTTTGACCTTCAATGTATATAGACATAATATTCTGAGATGGAATACTTGTGTTTTAAAATACTGGTACTCTACCTCTTGATCAGTTCTGGCACTGGCTTCACGCACTCCATTGTCTGTAAGATGTGAAAAGCACAAATACGTAGTTATGAAGGGAAAACATCATATGTGAAACAAGCACTGCTTATAGGCTGTTTTGTTTGTAGCGGTGGCCTTTTCATGCAATTTAAACATTAAGACATCAAAGCTGAAAGGGCAAAGTAAAGAGCACTGTATAATTCAGTATTGTTATTCTAACCCCACTTCGATATCCAATTAATGCGAGATCAATAGACGGGGTACTTCAAGAGCCAATCTAATGGTGTTATTTTGCTAATTAAGTGTCTGATCTTCATATCAGTTTATCACTATCTAAGAAAAAGAATTATTTTAGCTGGCTGAATGGGCATCTACATTAAAAAAAAAAAGAAACATATACACCCCTCACACATATTTTGGTCAAAAAAAAAGAGCTATTTCTATGCACTATTTTCTACCTAAACTATGTTACAGTTTAACTACAGTGATGATATTCAGTCACATCATTAACCTCAGTCAAATAATGCTGGCTCTTTGGTTTATGAACTAAGACATATTCATTTCTCCCAGCATGAGTCAGGACAAGCCCTCAAGACTGCTCATTTTAATCTACAAACAGAATTGGCAATTAAAATAACCAGAGTATACCTCATAAGTAAGGCTTTAAATATATCACCATTGTAATAATTCTCCTACTTTTGACTGGAAAAAAAAACACTACTTTTAAATCACTGTTTGTTGATCATGTCATATGTTTTTAGGTGTTGTAGATATCATAATATTCCTAAAGTAGACAATGGATAAATGGTAACTTAAGGATCATTGTGGAATCTGCTCATGGATGGTAAATACTGTGGCTCCTGGATCTGTATCACCATGAAAATATGTGTCCAGACAGAAGCAAATAACCATAATAACTCTTTTAGTTTCTTAAGCATGAAAAGGAACAAGTTATTTTCTATGTGTACCTGTCTAAGACTTTATTCTGCAAAATAATTGTGGTATATTAAGGAATGATTATCTGTAAAATGCAATTATTCTTTTTCCACATATTTTGAAACACATTCTTGGAATATAATCATTTTTCATTATCATTTTGCTTAAACATCTCATTTTCAAGAATGGAAAATTAGAACACACAGCATAAAGCAATTTGTCTTTCAATATAATTGCATGTGTAGGTTTATCTTGTTTGTGAAGCTTGAAGGCCAAGGGTTCACAAACAGATGTATTTTAGGTAAATAAAGTATACGCTGTAAAAAGAAAACAACAAAGCTAACATTTTGTAGCCTTTGGGGAAAAATATAAAAACTTTACCTACTGTCTTCTTTAAAAACAATTAAGAAAAAGTCTAGCACTAATATGAATGAAAGTAAAATTAGGATAGCTATCTTTTGCTGCACTCAATTCTTTAATTAATACCTGGTAGGTTAACATTGGTTTCTGTTAATACATTATGGATTTCTGTTCTTCCTTGAGCATCTCCTTTCTTCATTTGTGCTTCCATTCTTTCTTCTTCGGTTTTTCCAGCACTCTCTTCTGTTTCTTCCTGAATGCCAGCAGTCTGAATCGCATTCGCAATAGTATCAGCAATCTCATCCAGTTCTGTTGAGCTGAGATTCTCCACATTCACCTGGTGTTTCTCTAGGTCCTTCAATACATCTTTAATAAGTGTTTCTGGATCACAAAACAACATAAGTACAAGATTTAGCTGCATACAAGAAGTATATGTGCTTGTATCAGTATCTTTCATTCTTTTCTGAAAGGTATCTTTTCCTTAATGAAGATTGTCTTTTTTTCAAAAGTTCAGTTGTAAGGGACCTACAAAGATCATCTGGCTCAACTGCCTGAACAAAGTTAACCAAACGTTAAAGCATAGTATTGAGGGCATTATCCAAATGCATCCTGAACACTGACAAACTTGGGGCATCAACCACCTCTCTAGGAAGGCTGTTCCAGTGTCTGACCACCCTCACAGCAAATAATTTTTTCCTAAAGTCCAACCTGATAAAGGGGAAAATATTATCAGAAGGGTTAAAGAAAAAGTTTTGCCTCTCATAACACTAAGTATTAAAAGTAGTAGCACTAAGTAGTAGAAGTAGTAGTAAAAGGCTCCTCTGCTCCAGAGAAAAGGCAGCAGGACATCTGTGATTAATTATTTGTCATTGAAAAAAGAGGCTGAGATGTTGGACACATCTGTTTTTTTTTGTTTATTTGTTTCTGTTGTTGTTTTGTTTTGTTTTGTTTTTTCTTTTTGTGTGTGTTTCTTTCTGTTCATTTGTTTGTTTATTTTGTTTTGATCCCACAGTGTTAGAATCATAAAATCATCTAGTTTTAAACACACCTAAGTGTGACTGTTAATAAAGTTGTATCAGACTGTGACAGCCAATGGAGATTATGGCTCGCTGAAATAGCAGAATGTTTTGTACAGGAAAGCAAGTGTTCAGTAATGAGAGTCAAAGACTTAATCTAACAATCTGTGTCAAACTCTACAGGCCAAGATACTTAGGACTAAAATTTGGTGGAAGCTAACAGCAAATGCTGAATATTTTCCTTTCTACTTTTTATTGTACTGTTTCCATCCCTTATATAACAAAATATAGTACATACATAATGACTAAATGCTTTAATTTAGAAAGATAATCTGCAAGATAAAATTGATCTAAACTGCAAAATGTTTTCACCAGACCTGATAAAACAATTCAAGAAAATTTTTCAAGCACACCAGCTATCTAGAAGATGGTCATTAGGAAAGGGTGCATAGCAGAAATGCAGGAAATTAAGCTGTAGGATATACCAGCACTGCCAGATTACCACAGAAGTCTTGTTTCTGCTTAGGTATCACTTGTGTTCTTATGTTTTATAGAACTATCGACCAATAACATGACAGAAAAACCTAAATTATTGAAGCAGAGCTAATAAAGTCAGCAAAGAAAAGACAGAATACCTGTCAGTTCAAAATCAAAACTAAAACTTTTCAACTAAATGTATAAAGACACATTGCAAGGCACATCACAGTAAGAAAAAGTATTCTTGGAACACTGTTTGATTACCTGACATCACTGCATCTACAAAAGAATGAAAACCACAATGATTTCAGTGACTATGTTTCTCAAGAGCTTGTATCCATTTATCCATTAATATGAATAAGCCATGATGGCCATGATGTACAGCAGTTAAAAATCTATGAATTAAATTTTGAAGGTTTTTGCAAACATCTGCAATAATATTTAGAATTGTTAATGAGCATATTTAAGGCAGAGGAGGGATCTACTTCTGTATTTCTGAACTACTTTGAAAATGTGGTATGGTAATGCAAAATGTCTATGCCAAGAGTGAGAGACTTCTAAGAAAACACATCATTCATTAATGTCATTTTCTTCATACACAAGCATACCCAAAACAGCTGATTAGAGCTCCAAATGTGAGTTTCCCACAAGCCAGATGTGTTTCCTAACTATTGAATGATTCTGACTGCTTTAGGGTCCCTCACCTTTTTGAAGCATTTTTGATTTGTTCAGCTTCAGAAGAAGAAACCACATTTGTTTCCCCTTGCATTAGAATCCCCGTTTTCTAGCCATGACACATTGAGAAAAATGTCGATCTGGTTCTGTGACTTTCAAGCTATTAGTAAACATCTTACCTAGAAATTAGATTTATGAAAAAGTTTCAAAAACACATGTATTTGAACACTTGAAGTACTTCAGTGTTTAGTAATACTATAAAATTTTTAGTAAAATGCATAGGGAGATGTTTCCAGCAAATTTGAGCAAATAGAAAACAATGAAAGCAATTGTGTCATTGAGTAAAAGTTGTATAAACTATGTTCATTCATTCAAGATAAACAAGCCAGTTCAAAGTACAAGAATTCTGTAAGAGATTCAAGTCTAAAGAAGCTCGTAATTCTGATTTGAAAAATCAGCAATGTGGGGTTTCCAAGCAGAAAGAAAGTTTTGAGCCTCAGAAAAATAATTTGCTCCTGCATTTGCCTGTCAAGTTTTATTCAAGCTAGGTTCTGGTCACTACATCAATATTTTAAGCCAAATCTTAAAACAGAATTATGTTCAGTTAATATATATTCAAAATAGCTCTACTAAGGTGGGACTACATGGATTTTTGTTTTGTTTGTTTTGCAACCAGCTGTCAAGACCAACTACTGAGCTACTCAACAACAGACAGTCAACATAGCCTTGTCATTTCCATTCCATTTCATTTTTTCAAAATCTACTTTGCTTTGTATCTATTACCTTCACCAAGTCTTACCTCTCCAGCCCACTTGCACAGGTTCATATTCAATAACCTCAAACAAAATGGAAATGGAAGAACAGGGAGCAATCACACAAGAAAATGAATGGCCACAGGCCATACTCCTGTTACTACTATCAGGCTCACTGCGGGTCCTTCCGTTTCATTAAACAGACCTGTTATAGATGAGTCTCCTGATCCTCTGATGCTGCTGTTCCTGCTCTGGTCACTGCTACCTGGTCACAGCTCATCAAAAGAACAACTCTTAAATACGAACTTTCGCTGGTGTGAGTAAAACTTAGGCATCACCTGCTGAATAGCTACAAGTTTGACAAAAAATGCCAAGGAGCAAAGGCAGTAACCAAAGGTACTAAATATGATAGAGTAGCATCATGTGTTCAGTACAGTAGGAGAAACAGTCACCACAATGCCCATAATAGCCTGATAAAATGGAGGTCTACATAAAGAGTCTTGCTAACTTCATGAAATTATGGATATGCTGTTAATATATGTCCATGCCAAATATGGGCATTTCCATTTGTATTATCGCATTTGTTTATTCTTGCAGATCATTTGCAAATGATTGGACAAGGCTGATACACAAATAAATATAAATGCATCTATTTAAAAACACCCTTGGGTAATTTAAAAGAATTATTATGAATTTCCTAAAATCAGAAAATATTGTAGAAAGATCAAAAAGCAGTGTGATACTGCAATGGGACAGCAGTTAAAGAGCACATGTACTTGAATACACATATGCCTGTGTACAGACTTTATACTCTCCCTCAAACCACTTTGAAAAAGAGTCAGCAATGCTCAGCCATGTTTCACAGGACTTATACTGCAATACAGATTTCTGCTTTAGTTCCAGCTTCTGAATTGAAGGAGGTACATTGTGTTTCATAGTTACTATGGAACTGTGATGACCTTAAAAGCACATATATCATAGATGATATAATTTTTAATATCAGTTTCACCAGTTGAATTCCCTCTAGTAGGTAACAATAGCAACTTAGCAAGGGAAAACTGCTTTTTATTGTAGAGCACATATATCATATCACCACTGATGCAACTGCCAAAGCCAGTTTGCTTAACAACAAGTGGTATGGCAGCAGTAACTTTGCTGAAATCGTAATGCATCCCTTGCTCCTCAGGATGAGCAGTCCCACATGGTGGACTGTCCTTTTCTAACCCATCATAACACCACATATCAGCTGTCCTTAGCAGCTGAGAATAACCCAGACAAGACAGATCTGCAAGACTGAGAACATACACAAATATTCGTGCTCCATAAACCATCTGAATTACTAATTTTGTGACCTTAACAAAGCAATGGAGAGAGATACATTCTGTAATATTTAGTGCACCAAAAATGAGTAGACTAGAACAAATCACTTAAAACTGAACCAAATTCTAAATACTGCTGGTGCACAAAGCAGATTAATGATTCCCCTATTGCACTGTGACTACAAAGGCAGCACCCACACATACCAAGCTACTCCTAGAGGTAATAGTTTCCAAATCTGATAAAAAATAGCTCCACATTTCCTTCTCTTGTCTTTCCTTCTCAAGGCTCCCTCAGGGTGCCTTGTTAGCTAATTTACCTGCCACTGTTTCACCACTATTCTCAGTGCTAATCTGCTCAGTACCTTCTGGATTGTTCTGCCAGTTAATTTACTTTCTCTAATCCTGTATTAGATGTAGCAGAGAACTGAGCTCATGTGACTGCCCTGCATACTTTCCAGTTTTTGAACAGTTCTGTGGTTTAGATAATGCAAGACAGAAACAACTGACAAATATACAAAAATCCTGAAGCACCAGAGAGCCTGGAGAAAGACTAAAAGCAGAAAGTGATCTTAAAATCAGCCTGGCAAATGTGAATCCAAACCATCATCATTCCAAGAGACAGCACTTCAGACCATGAAGACAATGTTATCTGTCCTCACTCCTGCCTTAAGAGACTATTATGGGGCTCAAAAATACAAAGGAATCCATATTATTTCTTACTCAAATGATCATAATTTTATATCTATGCAACATTTAAAAGCTAATGCAACGGAAGAAGTTCCTACAGGGCACATTATGTATGTGAAGTCAAAGCAGCACAACCCAATGAATTGTGAAACATGTTATTCCCTCTAAGTGTTAAGCATTTTTTTCCCAGTTGGCTCCTACCAGGAAAGGTGAAGTGGAACAGCTGGAGGATAATGAAACCAGCATGTGCCTAGTTTGTTTTGAGTCTAGCAACAAAATTGTCTAACCTGTGCAAGAGACTTACAGTGCCACCTGGATTTGATTTTACATTATAGTTCGTTCTTTGAAACCTATTATCTCTGGGCACCATACCAAGAATGCTTTCACTTCAGAGCATCCTTTAGATTGCAAGCATTATCTTTCCTCTGCTGCAACTTTGATGTTTTTGTGTGTTCTGGTTTTGGTTTTGTTGATTTAAAATATAAAAATAAATATAAATTTTAAAAAGTGAACAAACAAACAAAAAAAAAACATGAAAGGAAGAAAAAAAGGAAAGGAAAGGAAAGGAAAGGAAAGGAAAGGAAAGGAAAGGAAAGGAAAGGAAAGGAAAGGAAAGGAAAGGAAAGGAAAGGAAAGGAAAGGAAAGGAAAGGAAAGGAAAGGAAAGGAAAGGAAA